>NW_010273143.1:648-919 GCF_000690775.1 Eurypyga helias | reverse complement strand
GCTGCTGACCCCCTGCCCGGCCTCTCCCCCCAGGTGTTTCGGGACCAAGTGCGCGGGCTGTGCCCAGGGCATCTCCCCCAGCGATCTGGTCCGCAGGGCGCGGAGCAAAGTGTTCCACTTGAACTGTTTTACGTGTATGATGTGTAACAAGCAACCAATACTGCCAAAGAAAACAGCCTGCATTCAGGTGAGGGAGCGCGGTCGGGGCGATGCGGGGATGCGCTCAGCCCCGTCCTCTCTGCGGGGTGAAAGCCTTTCCTCTCCTTTCCTC
>NW_010273143.1:0-343 GCF_000690775.1 Eurypyga helias | reverse complement strand
GCGTGCCCCGCTTTACTCTCGCCCAGCCACCACCGGCAGTGACCCCAGCCTGTCCCCCGACTCCCAAGACCCCTCCCAGGACGACGCCAAGGACTCGGAAAGCGCCAACGTGTCCGACAAGGAGACGGGCAGCAACGAAAACGACGACCAGAACCTGGGGGCGAAGAGGCGGGGACCCCGCACCACCATCAAAGCCAAACAGCTAGAGACTCTGAAAGCCGCCTTCGCGGCCACCCCCAAACCCACCCGGCACATCAGGGAGCAGCTGGCGCAGGAGACCGGCCTCAACATGCGGGTCATCCAGGTACCGCACCCCCACCCCGGGCGGGGGCACCGCGCACGG
>NW_010273142.1:1162-1514 GCF_000690775.1 Eurypyga helias | reverse complement strand
TCCGTCACACTGATCAGGAGTTGTTTCCAGAGGCTGATGTTTTGTGGTTTATGTCCAACTGATTTATCAATGCCCGCTTTTCTGGCAAGCGACCCCAGCTGTTTAGCCTCCCTCCCCTCTAGGTCCGTACTACTGGTCTCATTATCCCAGTAGCAGAACACCCAGGCCATGATATGTTTACTTGGGCAGCAGCTTTAGTCTCTATGATGTCGGGTAGCTCCCTCAGGGATAAGGATCATATGGTCACAATGGCTTCATCCTTTGTCTCCGACTCTTGAGACAGCCCTGCTCCCATCTCCTTGTTATTTGTTTCTGTTGCCCGGGATGGCCCTGCCACCTCATCATTCTCCCC
>NW_010273142.1:0-312 GCF_000690775.1 Eurypyga helias | reverse complement strand
GCCTCCACCACATTGTTTTCCAGGGCTTATCACACAGTCTGATCTGTTTCACATCTCAACTCTCTCAAGCCCCACGTTGGGCGCCAAAAAGAACTGCTGTGGTTTAGTGCTGTCTGGCAATTAAGCGCCACCAGTTGCTCTACTACTCCACACACCCCCTCCCAGTGAGGAAGGGTCAGAGGAAAACAAGGGAGGCTCATAGAAGTTGAGGTAAGAACTATTTAATTTTATGAATGAAACTTATGGAGTTACTAACAAGGCTATTGTTAATAAGTAATTAGAAGAATAGAGAAATAGAACAAATGATACAGG
>NW_010273141.1:15655-25888 GCF_000690775.1 Eurypyga helias | reverse complement strand
TACTTAGAGATTTATATATATTTTATATATATAAATCACTTTAAGAAGCATCTACTAGTGGAAGGGGCAACAACCCCTTAGTTAAAGTACTCCAAAAATGTGTCTCATTTCTGCAGCATTAGAAAAACAAAAGACCAGGTGAAATGTGGACATAGCCAGGGGATTGTCTGTTACATATTATGATTTCCTGTGTTAGATACAGTGCAAGAAAGATAAGTTAAATATGTTTTGACGTATATTTACTTCAGTACCTGTCCTATAACTGCACTATAAATACAGAATTGAATCAAACCCTCTTAACAAGATGAAGCACTGTAAGAAGGAATAAGGAGTCTTCATCATTGAAAAGTTTTCCTGCAATGGTCATACAAAATATTTGTCCACGAACACAAATTAAATGAGAAAATTTGTATTGTATTGGATGTTGAAGGAAGCCAAGTGTGTCTTATGATAGAGGTTCATTTCTTGCGGAGTGGTTCATGTGGAGAACAGCATACCATCAAGATTGTAACTGCAAATATGTTGCCCAAAATTTGTCAGGAAATGCTGATTGCACAATTTAGTTCTTGATGTGGTTTTACATCCAGATTTTCTTGTAAAAGGAGCCTTTTTTCAAATAGTTTTCCAAACTTGTTCGGCACATATACATGTAATTATTACATAATTACATAATAAGTGGAGATAACCATGAAAAATACTGAATTGAAATAAATTTCAGAGATATTGCTGACTTGGACGAACAGTATTTGTTCGCATATAAGCCCATTTATTAAGATTCTTAAATTCAACAGTTTATTGTGCTAGAAGGTTTCATTCCACGATTTTTTTTAATATCTATATTTGATGACAACTCTGTAGATAGTAACTGTAGTTTAACAATCAGTTCAAAAGCCCAGTTTTTCTTCTGGATACTCTGCCCACCACATACTTAGAAAAATAGTGTTACGTGATGAAATATCAGTGTGGTAGAATGACACCCTAAAAATGGATTTACCCCTTCCCTGTCTTTTCTGATAGTATAATTCTCTGGGATTCAGAAGTTTCTCTAAAAGTCCCCTACAAAGTGGCATCTTCGAATCTTAAGTTTGTGAAGTAATATACATATCCTTCCTTCATGCTAGTGTTCACTTGGTTGGATTTGATGGTCTTGAAGTTCTTTTCCAACATAAAAGATTCTATGATTCTAAAAGAAAAGATTCTATGATTCACAAATTAACTTTTCATCCATTCTTACAGCAATTATTTCAAGTAAGTTAATTAGGAGGTGAGTGTAGAATCTTGCATTTCAAGAATACCTTTTTGATATTAGTGTTTATTTACAAGCATGGTTATTTTTCCTTCTTTTTAGGAGTGTGGCATAATTTTGTTCTTGGTGTTGCAAGTTTCATTGTGCTGTTTCTGCTGCCAGCCATTCTCTTCCCTTTCTATTACACGGGTGTTGGGGCACTTGTCACTGAAGTCACAGAGGTAGGAAAAGACCTTTACTGTTTTCATATTGTATGCTTTGTAACCTAGAATGTACCTCTGTCTCTTCTTACCACAATCAAATTTTGTCAGTGCAGCACCCTGCAGAATCGAATACATTGCACTTTTTGTCTGGTTAGAGTTCCTTCTCAGTCTCATATTCCGTAGTGTTTAGTAAATGAAAGAACATGGCATGAATAATTATAGACTATCCAGCATACTATAAAACCTGTTTAAACATTTGAGATGAGTTTGCAGGCTTAATTCGGGGGTGTTTTTTTAACTGCCTTTCAATATTGTCACCAAGTAAATCTACTGGAAACTGCATTATCACTCTGGTTATTGCTATCTGTTTTTAATGGTAAAGATTATTGTGAGCTGATTTCCTTGCTTGTTTGGTCAGCTGGAAGCAAAGTAGAGATAGACTGCTGAGTTTCTGGAAAGGACTGATTTTTTTTTCTGACCTAATCAAGTACAGCACTGTTGTAGAGCTGAAAGGATTCAGTCTTTCTTGGCTCTAAAAATGAACCGGTATAACTCAGGAGGAGAGTGACATTTATTATGCTTCATGCCTGCAAAAGTATAGGTACACCCTGCTTTGTTGAAAGATTCAGGGTATTAATGTAAGCTTCTTGAACTTAAAATGTTAGAAAAAACCCACAGCTTATTAACTTGTATGAAGATACTTAAATCTGAAGAAGTTCCCCAGAACACTTGGAGACTTGCACTTTTATTTTTCTTTGCATTAAATAAGTTATTATTTGTAGAGGATGATGTTGTTGTAATGCTCTAGGATAAGTTGAAATAATCAGTTCTAGTGAAGCCTGAGATTTTCTGTTTCCCTGGAAATAGTGTCTTAACCTAAAGATTTCATGGCTCTTCGCCAGAAACAAATCCTTATAGTTTTAACTATAACAGCATGACCAAGTTCACTGTTTCTTCTCAGGATTCTCCTGCCAATGGACCAAGAGGTCTCTTTGTAGGAGACCTTGTCACTAACTTACAAGACTGTCCAGTTTATAGTGTGGAAGACTGGAATTCGTGTATGGGAGACATTTCAGAGAAGTCCCAGGTTGGCTATTGTATAAGTGCAGCTACCCTACAGCAGTTAAACTTTCCAACTAGAGGTATGGCTTTAGGCACTCTCTCCATTATTTTATAGTGTCATTGTATCATGTCGTAAAGACTATTTTGAATTTAAGATTTGTTGATGGGGACAGATTCCTCGTAAGTCAAGTCTGCTGTCCTGTCTTTAGCAGTGACCAATATGCCATTAATTTCTGAGAAATCTGAAAGTGAGAAAGAGGTAGACAGAAAATAGAAGAATTTCTCTAGTCTGCCAGTCATCCTATACAAATACCCTGTATGATCTGAATAATCAAATTTGCCTCTTCAGGATATTGCATGGCTTGGTTATTAGCAGTAATACAATTATGTCCTCTATTTTTAATTCAGTTATATGGATCAACACAGTGATCTTCTGCAGTGGTGAATTCCACACATTACCTGACTGCTTTGATCAGCATGACATTACAAATTGTATGGCTTAACCCAATGATGTGCTTTATTATGGCGGCTACTTCTGATGTGTCTCGCTATACGGGTTTTATGTTTCATTTGCTGCCCCAACCTCACCATGTTATTGCCCATAAATTTAGTTTTGTCTGGATTGCACATATTGCTTCTAGAAGTCAGTGTATTTCCTTCTGCTTTCATTTATACATTAGCATGCTTGCTGCTGTAAGGGCTTATCCCTGAGAAACAAAAAAATGTGAACTGAACTAAACTAGAACAATAAACAAAAATTAAGTAGAACAAAAAATAACAGTCAAGTTAAATTGGCTGAATGTCTTGTGACATGCCCTAAAGCTCTCTAGAATTTGTTTCATGCAAGCATCCATGGCGACTGAATTCCAAAGGTAAGGGGCTGCCGCTGAGCAAAACCTGTGTGGTGCTATTTGGAGCTTTAAAATTGTCACTGCACTTTTCTAGCATACTGGAAGTAAGCAAGAGGTCAGGCAGCTCGACTACCCATGTTTTTTAATGCATTATAGTGCTCTTGTGAGATTGAAAAGGTAATTAATTTTTTTTTTAGTATGTAAGGAAAGTAATCTTACAGCTAGAACTAAGATAAATATTTAAACTGGAAATGAACATATTACGCGTGAGATCCTCACGCTTTTAGAAACCCAACAGTTTGGATTATCCTTCTGAAGAAGTGAACAACTTTGGCACATGTGTGCAGCTGGACTGGGACGGCAAGTGAAAAAAACAATTCTTAGGTGCTGTAGGTAGATTCTGCTGTTCTCTGAAGTGCATTTTCAGAGTCATGAGTAATAAAACTGCATAGTCTGCAACCAAACCAGTCCTATTTCAGTTGAAATACTGGAAGCTTAATGCTAGAGACTCAATATTGCTTCCAAGCTTGGTTGCTGTATTGTGTTAGCAGCTCATCTTCCCATTGCTGCATTCTGATCAGACCAGTCTGTCTGCATTTTCGGAGCCATAAGCCTCCAGCAGTGAGAAATATTCCTCAGAAATTAAATGAGCTCTGTTTGGTCTCTAGCAGCTGTCATTTGTCAAAATCTTGACAGTTCACAACTTGACATAAATACAGGATATCAATAAAAATGTATCTAGCAAATGGACCCTATCTACTTGACCATAAAACAAATGGAGAGTAAGCTATTTGAGTATGAAGTTAGACAGAAAACAGTGCCCCAAGGACCTTCTTGAAATTATTATTTTAAAAAAAAAAGTGTTTTCAGTGTAGTTTTTAAGGAAACTAATTTCGTGGTCATTCACTATTCAGAATTGTATGTGGTTGCTTAGCCTCAGCGTACTCGAAAAAAGGACTGTGTGGTACAGTGCTTGCACCTGTAAGCCCCAGGCATAAGGCTCCGTGTTAGTGGACTGCAGGTTATGCAGTGATAAATCAGCAACCAGTATCGCAGGCTTGATGTACCTAAGGCAGGTACTGCAGTTTTGCTGAGACACAGATTCTTACAGTGACCATTTCTTTAGAGTGTTAGGTTTAATTCATTTAAGGAACGTCCATACAAAGATTCTGTACCAGACTAGTTAGGTCATGGTTTGAAACATCATTTATTCACTTCTGCAGCCCTCAAGGCTTGGAAAGCTTTCAAAACCTGAATCTTGTAAAGGCTATCACCTTTTGAGGAGGACATTTTGAGTCCTGTCATTTCTATAGCCAGGCAGTGACATCAGTACAGTAGCAGGTAACAAATTTCTATACCAAACCTCAATGCAAGTTGGGAGCAGTGGATAAAAGTATTTTACAATTCATAATGCTCAGAACATTGCAGGGGTAAATCCCCAGTACCTCAAGGAGACGGAAAAATCCCTGTGTGACATGGTTGAAATCAGGTGACATTCACACACATAAATAGTAAAGCTTATATTTAGTTGTGACTGAACCACAGCTAGGCTGTGTGAATCACTGTCATTCTGGAAGGCTACAAAACAATTGTTTTACTTTGTTAAGAGACTAATTTCTTTCCAGGAAGTTATTATAATATTGATCATTTGCCCTATGCCTATGTTCTTTAGTCTATAGAAGACTCGATGGCACAGTTGAATGTTGTAGTAACAACAGCCTCACAGACATTTGCTTTTCATACAGCAATAACTTGGACAGCCACCTGGTAAGTTACTTAAACTAACTCTGTTTAGTAAATCTGAAATTATTTAAATTAGTAATATTTACAAACATTCATGCAGCGTACTCAAGTGCTTAAGAATCCCTACAGTTTGTAATGAAGGTGTATGTGTATGTTGTTCTCCTCATTTACAGCTTAAAAAACCAAAGTATTATTTAAGAATTTTCCCACGATCCATCAGGTAGTCTGGAAGAATCAGAAAATATCTTAGACTTTTCATTCCTTTAGGCAGAAAGACATCTCACCCATTTTCACCCTTGGCTCACAGTATTAGTGAGAAAAAACAGCTTTTGAGACAAGGTGAAGCTGCTTGTTTTGGTGCTTCAGTCTTTAAAGGTGCTGAGTATTACAGGCAAAGCAAAGCACGGGGCTATGTGTTCAGGTATTTTGTCTGAAGCCAGCAGTGCTGTTCACTAGGTTAAACTAAAAAAACATGCAAGAGAAGGCCCTAGAGATTGCCCAGTTTCTCAAAATCAGGGCCTCTGTTTGATTCCTTTTTCACCGTGTTGTTTTTCTTGTAACACATGGAAACATAGAAAGTTTCTGAATAGGATTTTGACTTGCTATTTTCAAAATACAGAAATCTTTGTTAAAATAGGTGATCCCTATTGAGCATGAGGGTATTTCTAACCATTTTCTAACTGTATTTCTAACGGCTCTCTTTACAAGAAAAAGTGCACAAGTACCAACTGTGTCAACTTTTCTACACATACCAGTTTGTTATTGTTCTGACCTCTAGTGAGAAATACCTAAAGAAATGGAATTAAGTCTGTTCCTACAGCTGCTACGTTTGCAGTTTCTGCAGTGGTAAACTTCCCACTCCAGGGTGTTTTTGTGGTATGTAACCACTAAGAATTGAGCACAGACCAGCAGTTCATTTGAAATATGGCAGTGGCTGGTAACATCCTGGAGTTCAGCAAGATTTCATAAATCACTACCCCACTGAGCTTTGACATTCTGAAGCTCATAGCTGCTTCTTAGGAACAGAGAAGTCATGAAAGCATCCAGAAGCCTGTGACCTTCAAGTGTCCTTAGATTGGCTGTGAGTTTTTGAACAATTATCTTAAGTAGTCTGTGCAGCGCTATGCAGCAGTATTTGAAAGTGTGCCCTCTCCCCCTCATTAGAATAGAAAGAGCTTGTATTGAGGTTAATGGAGAATGTCTAACAGTCATGCATCTGTGGGGAGTCTTTATCTGTCAGGCTAAGAAGCAAGAAAATCCTTCCTTTTTTTTTTCCTACGGCAAACAGTACATGAAGAACTTTCCTTGTGTTTAAGAACAAAAGGAAAATTATCACTGAGCTTTTACGAGAGACATGAGGGGGAAAAACAATTTCCTGTTCTTTTCTGCTGTACTCTCTGTGGCCTGTGGGAAGCAAGAAAGATCTGGTCTTTCAGACTTTTCCCTTTTCAGAGTGAGAGTGTTACAGGTAGGATTTGGGACACAGCACTGCATTAAGTCCTGTGTTCATGTTGGTTGAGAGTGGCTTCTTAGCTACCACACAGCTGGTAGGTTTGTTGGTTTGTTTGCTGAATCTAAGGTTTTGTTCAGCCAAATGAGGTTTTAGATCAATGACGACCGAAACTTCTTAAGCAGGTAAGTCACTAGTACGTTGATGCAGGCTTTGTTCACGAGAAATCACTGACACATGTTTAGATGCCTTGATTTTTGTTGTCCACATGTGTACCTTTTTAAAAATAGTTAGCTTTTATTTTGGTACACGTGCACACCCTCTTTTCCGCATTCCACCAAAAATGGAATGAGAGGTAGAGGTTTTGCAGGATTTGACAAAATAACCCCAAAAGTCAGATTTCAGCTCTTCATGGGCTGGTGGTATAACAGTGAGGAACTGCCTTTGCCTTAAAAAGGAAGATACAGTACATTTCTTTGATCTGTTGGAAAATAACTTTAAATTTAATAATAATTTTAAATGCCCTTTGCAGTATGCCTGTCTGCCAGCACGAAAAGTTATTGAGGCCAGCAAAGTTTGTCGAACCAACATGGACTGCCGGAAGGACTCTGTTCCAAGCTTTTGTGTGACTCCTTCTTTAGAGAACCAAACAAGGCTAATCAGGGTAAAACATCCGCCCCATATTGACATGCTGTATGTAGGACACCCCATGCATCTTCAGTACACAGGTTGGTATTATTTATTAAAACGGTTTAACAGAAAAGATTTCTAATATGGATTACTTTGCCTGGCTGCCTGAACAAGGTCTTGGCACACTTGTCAGTTAACTTGTTTAATGCAGAATCCATTTCTTGTTACAGCCAGTGGAGACACATGGACTACTCAGGCCTAAAATGAAATGTGCACAGTGCAATGAGTTACGAAGGTAATAGAAACCATATGCGGTATGAGATAGTTGGGTTTTTTTCAGAAAAGAAGGAGGGGGCTATTTCTATAACAGAACTCACTCAGGTTAGTTGTGGGAACCAGGCACCTGCATTTTCCTAACACATAAACTTCTCAGATTGCTATTGTAAAATATCTAGGGCATCTTGTTCTAACACCTTGCCGGAAATTTTAGCATGACTGCTTAAATCACACCTCATAGCCAAGTATCTCAGTATTCCCATGACTACTGAGCCACAAGTACAATCACAACACAGTTTTTCCTGGTTATTTTTTCAGTTATTGGTGTGCCCTAAACTGAATAACAAAAAGTTTATTATTTCCTTAATGTGAAATGGAGTACGGTTCTCCTTTAGGCAAGCTTATAACCTTGAGCTAGGTATAAAGTAAAAAGTAATTCTGCTCTTGGAGCAAGTATGGAAAGAATGAACTGAATTATCTGCATCCCTACTTAGTAGTTTGAGTGGCATGGTGAAAATTGGCTTCAGATGGGCTTAAAAAATCTGAAGTGTTAAATTGCTATCCCTTCCTGTGAGGAACTTGCCTCTTCCTCAGAGTCAGCTGTACCTCTTGGGTATTTTACTTCAGACATCTTGAATTACGTCCTTAGCAAGGCATTGGGCTTCTCTAAATAAGCTCTGAAATTAGGTACAAAAGAGCTTTAGAAACAGTGGTGAAATCTGGTAGTGTAGATTAGCATTAAGATTAACGTTCTTGCCTAAACATATTTTTATTTAGTCTGTCAGTCTTTACCTCTCTGTGCTGGTCATATTTCGATACTGTGTGAAAAATTATTTATTTATGCTAGTTTACACTACACCCTCATTTAAGCCCAGAACTTGATCTCTTCACTTACTATTTCTGCCCTCTTGCCATTTAGGAGGAAAAACATTGTTCACCTGTGTGATACCAATACACACTTCTATATTTGATGACATCTATTCCAAACGCAGAAACAAAATTCAAGAATAAAAGTTTGATAATTATTTTAGGTTCCTTTTCTTGGACTCTAACAATACAAACTGTAGGTACTTCAGAACAATTAATATTGTTCTCTTTTCCAGTATGTTGGAGCAATGGAGTTTTAGTCAGTGTTTCCTACTGAACAGTAATTCTGCAAAACAATTGAACCTGTCAGTCTTTCAGAGGTCAGAAAATAATTTTATTGCATCTAAAGAGATCGTTCTACTTTAAGAAGGTGCTGTGTGAAAATACAATTTACACTGTGTTTACAGGAATATCTTCTAACGTGATTGCAGCCTTCACTTTGAGCAACCTGGTCTAGTGGAAGGTGTCCCTGCCCATGGCAGGAGGGTTGGAACTAGATAGTCTTTAAGGTTCCTTCAAACCCAAACCATTCTATGATTTACTGTACTCTGGGAATTGCACATTGAATGTGCTAATTTGAAAGCTAAAAGCTTGACTTTATTACAAACTTGGCTGCAAATGCAGCCTATGCTCCCCAGAAAAACACCAGAGCTACAATTACAGCATCCTGGCTTGGGCAGCAGGTAGCCTACTCTACCATCATAGAGTTCCATGCATTCCAAAGAAACAGCTTCTGAACATTTCAGGCTTGACTTTGCACTGTACAATGCTGGCTTGGGGCCAACAGGTTTGAATTTTTTTCCAAATGTGACTGATTAGAATGCAGTAATGATTCTCTTACAGTTAAGAGAGGAAAATAATTTCTTCCTCTACTGGGTGACTTTTGAGACAGGAATATGTTCTAATGAAATGCCTTGTTCTTTTCTGTGATCTTTCTGTCTGCAGGAAACATTAGTTTTTAGAGTAGTGCCACATTTAACACACAACCTGATGTGGGAGTTGCACTAGTATGTACTAGGACTTTACTTCCTGGAGTAATGTCACTAAAGTAATGTTTGGAAATCATTCTAAGATTATGGACATTTTATTTTCTATTTAGGCTTCTATTGTTGTCATGAAGGTCCTGATTTATGGAGAAGCAGTAATTAGTTCAACTTCTAATTTGAAGCTGGCTTCCAGATACAGTATTTTTTAAAATTTATGTCCATATTAGCTGTTTACAAGAAATAAGCTATACAGCTTACTTCTATAAAGTGTTTCTGCTTGGTCAGAGTAAAATATCCTAGAAAAAATATTTTTTGTTGATATGGATGCTATATATTGCTCTTATTTCTGGTATCATAAAAGCTGTAGAGAATCATACTCCTAAATGAGCTTACAGTGCTGGAGATCTGGCCAAAATTAAAACAGAAGGGATGATTAGGAATGCGTGTTGTTTAGGATGTACACATTGATGTACATCAATTAATTAATTGAGAATGTAATCCAATATAAATTCAAACTCTGGATTTAATTCATGTGGTATTACTCAACACTTCTAGACTTTTTTTATTGCAAGCCAGTTATGCTCTAGAGGCCCTCCCAGTGTTGGACAGATCATGCGTAAGGTGAAATGAAGGGCCTTGTCATTATTGCCATGCAACTTTGCAGCATTTCCTCTTCGTTTTGTGTGGGTTTTTTTTATTCTCCAGAGAAAAAAACTCTGTCTCTTCTTGGTTGGGAAAAAAGTGGTGACTAACATTCACATTTGGAATTCACACTGCCTGGGGGAAGATCATCTGTCTCCCTGAATCTGTATCTCACTGTATCTGCATCACCCACCAGGGATCAAAAACTGCAAGATTTCCTTCATTAAAAGAAGATGGGTCTTGCCTAGAAGATAATTTCCCCCAAACTGCACCAGTA
>NW_010273141.1:966-15620 GCF_000690775.1 Eurypyga helias | reverse complement strand
AAAAAAAAAAAAAAGCCACTTCTAGCTTTGGTGATTTTTTTGGGTAACAACAGCCATAATCCCTGATGAAGGTCTATCTCTTTGGTTTCTCAGTATTTCCATGCTTGTTTCGCCTTATTGCTGAGGATGATCCTTATTTTCTTTCAACTCATATTTAAAGGGTTACATGTACAGTTCTTCTGGAGACCACACAGAAATATCTCATGCCATACTGCCTCTCTCCTCCACAGCACACATGCTTTGCCCTCCCTGCCCCTGCCCCACCCCTCTTCCCCCCACCCCCCCTGTGAAGAGGTTTTGAGAACCTCTTTGATCAACCGAGTCTCCAAATCACTTCTAATAAAAATTGTGTCTGTTGTGCATTCTTCTCAATGTTTGCCAACACCATCTAGCATTAGCCAACAAAAGAAATGTTAATTCCAGGTCAAAGAATTGTTTAATTAGAGTGGGAAAACACTTACTGTTTTGTCTCACCCAGCCTCCTTGCTGTTCACCTCTTCCCAGAAGTGTCTTTTGATGACAAGTGTGGAGAACATAATTTCTGTAATTCTTTTCTTATTCCCTGAAGGACTGATTTGCCTGCTGTCATTAGGTTTGATCCGTTACACCCACTAGATTCATTGCTTCATATTACAGTGTCTAGAGCTCAGCCCAGCAACTTCCTGAAGACTTCCTTTGTGTTTTGGAGATTGATTCAGCAACAAGGTTTGGAGTTTAGATCCATGCCTAGAGGCTGTCAGGGACAACAGACTGTTGTAACAAAGAGGGAAGGAGATAAGTGATCCATTCTTAATGTAGGCACAGCTTCAGGTTCAGGATGGCAACTGAAATTACAGTATATTGCCGTGTGTGTCTTTAGAAATCTTTATGAATACACTGTCTGCCTGAGCCATTTTGCAGTTTTCGCTCATGAACAAGAGGTCTGATCAGATGTTCCGATACCAGCCTTCAGCTTGATGAGTTGTTTGCTTTGGATATCACTTGACTTGGATGCCTCTGACTTTCTGAGCTGGGTGGTGTCCAGGATTTCTGTCTGTTATGTGCTTCACTCAATAGTTCAACAGACTTTTTTATTTTCCCTCAGTTCCCCTAAATCAAAGGTCTTTCTTAAGGTAGGGTAAGAGAGAACATGATTTTTAAGCTGTCTTGGCACAGCTACAGCAATTTTGGTACTGGAAAGTTCTCTGGTTATTGCCACACCAAACCCACTCTTTTTTTGGGACTCCTTACTATCCAGGTCTTTCCATCTTATGGTATGCTTGCTGCTTGAACTAATTATTGCTTCTGACTCGTCAGAGGGGCCTCTGTTAACAGAAGAAAATGTGTTTATGTGACTGAGCGGAGCAGTTCTCTGCCTCACGTGCCTTTGGAACTACTTTCCCCCTCATCTTTGTTCTGGTGTCCTTAAATTGTTTTTTGAACATGAAGAAATCTGATCTTGCTCCTAAGATAGACTTAGGAGCACTTTTGGTATGTTCTCTACTAGTGCTGTGAGGTTTCCAGTGTTCTCTTAGCCTATGGTTTCAACATATCCCAAAGGGTGGGTTGAATTGTTCCTTTCCCAAGGAATGTTTGTATTGAGTGGGATTTGAACTCTTGCTGTCACACGTCTCTGTGGAGGTGGTGTTTCTTACAGCTATAACTTTTTCCCAGGTTGGTAGAGAAAATTCTGGCCATTGTGGCTGCCCTCAGCTCACATCCGAAGTCGTTCTTTAGTGACAGAGTGACTGTTGTTGATGCCATGCAAGTGCATTTTTAAGGTTATTTTCTAATTCGAATTTCTTAATTAACTTAAACCTCCTTTTTCTGGCAATAAAACTGTTATGCTGTGAGTGGACCCTTCTAGTAGGAAAGGTGTCTCTCTTCCAGCTGTCACAGAACCAAGGCATTCAAATGGTCCCTGAGGCTTGCAGACTGAGACTACTGCTTGCTTTGAAAGACAGCATCAAGACTTTTTATGAGACAGCCCAGATGAAGCATCCCTGAACTAGCAGAATGGACTCTGGGAGGTCTCGAGCTACCTCAGTTTTCTTTGAGGAGTCTCTCATAAACATTTGCCATGCAGTCAGCTGAACCTTCAAAGAAGTTAACAGTACTAAAGCAGTGTTTCAAGGTCATGTGGTGCTTGGCACGGCAATTTCCAGTCGCTCTTGATAGGAAGAACACCGAGTCCTACCTCCCAGGTTTTTAAGTTTTATTGTTACATCTTCGAGTTACTTATGGTGTCATCTGAAGACGGCAAAAGAAGCTACTTATGTACTGGCTAACTGGGGTTAAGTGGTGTAATGCACCTTTGCATCACCTTTCTCAGAGTGACTCCAGAACTCTGCTCCTGTACACCATGAGCTCAGCCTCAGGTTGGGGGCATCTTTGGCAGGTACTGTAAGAGAAGAATTTTCTGGCCTTCAGAGAAAGTACACATGTGCACCCTCAGTATGAATGTGTACATGTGGACTGCATATGTTGAAAAAGTCTGGTAACTGTAATCTCTTCTTATACGTGTTTCTTTGAAAAGGACTTAAATTACACAATGTGGTCTTTATCACTACAGATGTCCAGTTGCCCCTGAAAATATATATCTTAGATCTACTTTTACTGAAATCATGCTAATTGTGTTTTGTGGAGTGACTTTGCTATGATAGTGACAATGTTTAAGAAAGATGTAAAGAAAGATTCAACGGCTGCTCTCTTTTAAAAACAAAGCCCAAGCAAAACTGTATTTACATTGGCTATTCATCCTTGAAGAAATGCCATTTTGAATCTGATTTTTCTGCAAAATTGTAATCTAAAATTAATAATGTTATAATCCTGGAATTACTGCTCATGTTTTGTGTATCTTTATGTTTTCATTTCAGTAAGCCTCAGCAGTTTTGTACCACGACATAACTTTCTAAGCATCGATCTGCCTGTGGTAATAGAGACATTTTGCAAGTATCCTTTGAAGTATGTTTGTTCTTTTAAGGCAAGAAGGGAACTGTTTAGAATTTGGTGACCCAGCAAATTTTCACTTGGATATAATTTTAGACAGGATGCTCTAAAACATTTCTGTAGAGTTTTGACATCTTTATCCCATCTCTGCATTGATTATTATCCATGTGCCAAGCTCAAAATGAAATATTTTGCTTTCTTGTGCTTAGCGGGATATTTTGGGTCGGTGCTTTTATTAACTCTTTCTTGAGCGTGAGTCTTAACAGCTCTGACAAGAAAGTCAAAGTAAGCCTGAATTTATGGCAGGACAAATGAGATGGTATTGCTAGCTTTGATATGTCAGTGTTTTATCATTTTTGAGTCATTACACTGAACTAAATAACAGAGTATGGTTGTTCTTTTTCTTTTTTAATTCAACAGAAAAGAAAATTTAGCCTATTCAAAAAAACAGGGTGATAATTCAGTTAAAATATGCATATTAATGAATGAGATTATGTATATGCATACATAAAGGTTAGTAGGCTTGAATACAGCTAATCCAAGAACCCTTAGCCTTAGAAACTGAGATGTTTATATGTGTCTGTAGAACAATTAACCAGTGTTGTTCAGCGTAGCCCATGAAACTGGAGTAAAGATGCTACATAAGCTCCTCTTTTCTGGTAACACACCAAGGTTCATGCTGACCCAGCTGCTTTCTGAGTCACATGTCTTCTTGTCCAGCCATTGTAGGATGGAGATGTCAGAGTAGGTATCAAAGTTAGCAAGCCTTTACCAACAATAAAAATGATCTAGCCTTGCCTCATTCTCACATGCACACGCATGTACAGAAATCCACTCAACTTTTCTGGCTGACAGGTAAGTAGGAGAGATTTCCAATCATATTCCAGCCACTTATTTACTCCGGCGAGGGAGTGTTTCGGAAAATATTCCTAATCATTATTTCATACTTAGGTCATAGGTCTAGAATACCTTCTTATTTCAGGCATGGTGTCAGAGCTATAACCTTCCTTCAAAACCACACACAGCAAGGGAGGAAGATGAGCAGTATTAAGAGTGGTTTTGTTCTCTCCTGCTTTCATCCGAGTGTGAAGAGTGCAGTTTGTTTAAGTATCCAAACCTGATGCTTAAAAACAAGTGAATCTCTAAAGGCAGTTCTCTGAGCTGGTATGTTACAGCGTAAAACTTCTGTGCTTATAATTTCTGTGAAACAGAATGGCAGATAAAAAATAACCCTCGTGTTTCTCTCTGCATACTAGAAACAAAAAAGATTTTGGGGTGGGTTTTTGTTGTTGGGGTTTTTTTACATTTCCTTGGATATTATTCATGAACCTTAACTAATGCCAACCAGGTACCTAATTTCACTATCAGGAGCACTGGCAGTTATCAATGCTGTACCATGCTTCGCTTTGGATGGTCAGTGGATATTAAATTCATTCCTGGAAGCCACTCTGAGCTCCCTGATTGTAGAAAAACAAAACAGAGAGCTTGTTGGCTTTTTAATTTTGCTTGCTGGTAGCGCGCTTTTGGCTGCCAATGTTGCACTGGGACTTTGGATGGTGACAGCACGATAGAACATTGGATGCGCTTCCATCAGTTATCAAAGTACACAGAAATAATGAAACCATTGCCTTTTAAAACTTGTTCAGTACTGAGATTGAAATAATTCCCTTAAAATGACACTGAAAGAACAATCACTGCTGGCTGCTGTTTTAATTTAAAACTGTACAATGTGGTGCCTGTGGTCCTGGGAAATCTAATAGAAAGAAGTAGGAACCTTTTTACATACTCTTTAAGCACTGAACTAATTTTGGAGAAATTACATTGTAAAGTTTCACAGGAAAAAGCCTAAGACTTCATTAACTCAGATCACAAAATAAGGGAATTATTTGGCCTCAGACATTTGCAAAGTGGAAGAAAAAAAACACCTAGGTTTTATTTTATAATTTTAATAATTTCAGAAAATCTATGTGGGATCTGGTCATTTCTCAGTCAGCATAGTCTTGAGCACCTTATTTTGGTTTTTTTGTTAATCTGATAGTCTACCAAACTGGACTCTTAAGAAGCCCTGAAGTCTGATCTCAAAATGGTGAAAAGCTAAGTAAATGCTTACCATGTGTTAATGAGGAGAGGGAGGCCATATGGGTTAGTATCTTTCCTTTTCAGCGGGCCAGAATGACTGGAAGCGCGTTGTCCTCAGGATGTAGATGAGAAGCGCCAACATCTGTTAAGAATGAGACGTGGGGGAGAATAACAAAGCCCACATGTCTGCGTTTCTTATGCATTCAGTTGTATACTATCTTGCGCAGCTGAAGGTTTTGTAAAGGCAATATTTGTCAGCAATAGCTACAAAATAACTGAAATTTAGTTTCTGAGTGCTGAAGTATGCTGTGTGCAATTGTTCCTAAGTGATAAGTAATGTTTGTGTTGTTTTGCTCAGAAAACAATACTGTATTATACCTGTTTACAGTTAAAAGTGAAACCTGTTGTTTTTATGGTGTCTGTCTTCTGATGCTATGCATGTAATACGTACAGTAACTCACTGGTGGTTTTCTGTCTTTCAAAGGGTTGTTTTGCTTTGCTAGGATTCTTTCTGTTCAGAGACAGCTAACGAAGATGTTTAGCTGAAGCTGGTCTTGGATCGGAATTGTTTAGAGAAAGAATGTGATTTTGAATTGAACTGTTTAAACATTTGGCTTTGCTTTCTGACATGAGTACCGACCATATCCTGTTCTTAAGCGAACAGTGGGAGAGCAGTCAGTGTTTTGCTCTCTGTTGTGTGTCTGACATACTTTGAAGTTCTAAGCCTTTAATATTTTGTAGCCAGTAGGATTATATATTGGCTATCATGTCCTCCTGTGATATATTGCATAGTTTATATCAGAGACTTGCCTCAATATAGGCTGGTATTTAAAAAAGGAAAAAAAAAAAGAGTATGGGAGCCTAAATATTTAAAACAGGAAAATTCTGAAAACGACCCTGCAACTTGTGGTGCCCACAGTGCTGCCTGCAGGAGCTGCTGCAGCTCAGAGTTCCTTCACAGAACTGGCCTTTCCATCGAGAACTGAGGTGGAAGCTAAGCTCACGGATGCTGGTCTGCGGGGGGTACTGAAGCATTTATGGCCAGCTAACGTAGATCCTCTTGGCAAAAACCTGGGTAATTTTAAAAGCGGGGTTCAGCCCAATTCCTGGTGCTACTGCATGGATTCTAACTTCAATGTCTGCCCACTGATGCGTTACTGTCTTGTTACATGGCAGCCTTGGCGCTCACTTAAGGTGTGTCCTTTCCTTAAGATGATGCAAGCAGCCAGGAGAGAGCATGTTTGATGTTGTTGGGTTAGCTTACTTACCTTTCCGGTGCTGTCGCAGGCCAGGCGGGTGGGCCTCTTGAAGTTCACCTCAGTGGGGTGGCAGGCCCGTGCCTCTCATTTTCAGTCGTTTCAACCCAGGCCTGTCTGCACAGATCCCGGTGGGAGAGCAAATCCTCCAGTCAATACAGCACCAGTTGGCCCCTTTGGAGGTTGTTACAAGGCACACAAAGTGCAAGAAAGGAAAAACAAACTATCTGAACTGCCAGCGGGCTTCTCCCTGTTCTGGAGACACCCTGAAAGTCCAACTCATTCCTCCAGGAGAAGCAGAGTTTCAGGGGACCAGTTCTGATGGGCTGCTCTGCCATCTCACTGTGGACAGGAGGGGTAGGAGCAGCCTGCTTCTTGCACAAAGCCTGGCTCTGAAGCTGTGCTCCAGAAGCCTGCTCACTCACCTAAGTGGCTGTTGACTAATCTGAGCTCTTCCTTCCAGTGGCCCTGCGCCGCTTTTTTCTGTCTCTGTGTCTTGTCCAGTCTACACTGCATAAAATTAATTTGCGCTTAGGAGTTTTAGTGCAATTTACCAAGATGGGGTGTTTACTTTTAACAGCTACCATTCATGTGTCAGAGTTGCAGTGCTGTCTTACTATCTAAAGCAACAACAAATGCATCTGTGGTGATTTCAAAAATATTCTGTGAAAAACATTACAAGTTTGATACTTCACATGCTCACATTAACCACAACTGCCTGGGACAATCCTTTAGCGTTGTGCCCCTCCTGGAGGCATGTCAAACCCCCCCAAAGTTTCTGAATTGGCATGTACAAGTTCCATCTGCTGTAAAGGGGCTGGCAGGTTGTTCCTGGTTATTTAATATGCTACCAAAACGTGATGTTTTATTAAAGGAGATGGAATCCAGTTTATTTTACATTACACAATCACTGAAAGCCACAGTTAGATACTAAGTAGAACGTCAGTCTGACTTCATAATCAAAAAGAGGGTGTAGAGCACATTGGTTATGGTTTTAGCAAAACAGGCAAGCTACTACACTGTAAAGGCCCTGGTGATCTTTTATGGGAGAGATAGCAGTAGAAGTATTTAAAAATAAGTCATGGGTCCATTTCTCCATGTGCTGGAATCCTACAGCATAAGGGTCAGTTTAGGTGTGTATGGGTGCTTTGAATCAAGACTTGTAGCAACTTGGTATGAATGGTGACCCAGCACATCTTAGATTACCTGTGGACAAAAGTAATAGTTAAGTTGGACCACTCTGAAGAAAAAGTTGTTCAGTGGATCCATTTCATTCTCCCATAATCTCAACGTATGGATTACATCCTGATACAGAAGTGTCATATGTAAAGTTATTGGGAGGAGTTTTGCTGGGGTTTTGTCTGTTTGGCAAGAGAGAACATAGAAGGACACAGAATGTTTTTTGTGTGTTGGATTTTTACTCTGGAGTGTTTGTGATGCTTCTTCTATTTCTGTTTTTGTAAAAATTGAAAGGAAGCCTTTCCTTAAAATGAAATTTTTCCACTTCTCATTATAATTAGTCCCTCAGGATGTAATGCATTCTTTAATAGAGAATCAATATAATTATAGGATATATTGACTGGAGTATAAAACAGACCACTCTTAAAGATTGGATGGATACTGCTATATATGTATATACTATGCATTTTAAATCTGTATCAGATGGAAAAAAGTAGTGTCTGACATTGGGAAGTGTTATACATAGCTTCCAACTGGAAATTGCCAGAAGAATTCCATAATTACAATAATTGTTCTGATTTGTGTTTTATGAGAGTTTTCTTTATATCAGGAAAGACTTCCATAGCATGTTCTGATAACGCACGATATGACATGAAGATGGACAGCTTCTTAGCGTGTGGGAAGTTGCGTGCTCTTTGCTCACTTGGGGTATTAAAGCCTGCTTACTTCCACGCAAGGTAAATGAAAGAGACCTCACTAGAAAAAGTATAGACGGACTTGCAGATTAGTCAGCCTAAATTTATGAGCCACAGTGGTAAATGTGTTAATTCAGCCATTTTATTTGGAATGAAACAAGGAACTGTATTGACAGTTACATTTTTCAGCGATGATGATTCTGCGTTTGTGCACGTGTGTGTGTATACATGTACACACACTAGATAGGTACACAGCCACAGCCTGCATCGCTGCCTTTGTAGGGATGACTCACCACAGTCCTCCATACTCTGCAGTGAAGGCTTTTTCCCCCCCTTTTTCTTTTTCTCTGCATAAGTTTTGTTAAACTGACGCTTAAAATCTGTTTCTTGCTTTGTGTACGGCCTCAGCTACAAGCACGGTAAACACAGATTTTCAGGGCAAGTAGACGAGGTCAGCCTTAGAATCCATCACTCTCCAAATGCTGCTATTTGTGCTCTTCTGAATGGTACCTGGGATGAGTGAGACTGTAGAGTATATTGAAGAAATAATGCTTTCAGGACAGACCTTCCCATGGCAGTCAGGATGTTTCAGCTTTCGTGGAATAAGGATATGTTTTTGTTTGGTTTAGAACATCAACAGTCCAAGTTATCTAATAGTTTCCTACACATTTTGCACTATGGCAAAGGGTGACCTGTATAAAATATTTTTTAAAATAAATTTTCTCTGTCTTCTATCTGAAAGATCTGAATTTGTATCAGGGTATCATTTATGACAGATGAAGAAGGGTTATAAAGGTTTATGTAGCCTAGTCTGTATTTTATTATTTTTAAAAGATGTTAAACTCTAGAAATAGTTATTTGTAAAATATGCATTCTACACACCTGCATTCAGACCAGTTCCCACAGCCAGTCTTGCCTCAGCTTTGTTCTTACGAGTAAGGAAGCTGAATCCAGCTCAGGTAAGATCCAATATTAGCAGTTTGATTACACTAGAACACTAGATTAGTTATCTAATGTGGCTGAGTTTTCTGGGGTACATACCCTGAATTACTGCAGCATTTGGGAAGCCTTGTACTAGGGGCTGCCAGGAAATGGCAGCTCTGTTGTTCCTTGGATTCATCCCTACTATCATATGAAGAGCAGATGGCAGGGACTCGTGGCAGGGAAGAACCTCGGTTTATGGCAGCTTTATGAAACCTTCCCACTGCTGACCCAGTGTGAAAGGATGGGAACAAAGAGCAGGATATGACACTGCAATTCCATTCATTCCATTTACATTGGCATGAAACGGCAAAGAACTTGTAATTAACATTTCAGAGCAGGCCAGTATGTTTTCCAGCCCTTTACTGAATCATTCAGTGACTGGAGATCAAACTTTTTTGGGTTTGGGTTTTTTTTTTTTTTTTTAATGCATTGTCATTCCATTGATAAATAAGTGCTGAGTCAGTGTTATGAGTCCTTGTAACTTACTTAGTAAAACGGACTTGGATACTTCTCACCTCTAGATGTTCACCTTGGGTTGTTTTTTGCACCATCATAGTGTGATTGACCTTCACTTGATACTCGTTTTAAAGTTTGGAGGTAATTTCCAATCCATCATGAGAGAAATGTAGTTTCTGCCTTCCCAAGTTGTTTGTTAATATTTTAAATTCCTCTTTTCCTTACAAAACTTGGCTTTTAGATTTCATGTGCCCAGATGATCTTATCTGAAGCCTGTCAATGGAATATGTATTGTTTTGAAATTCTCTGTGGGTTTTTTTCCTCTACATAGCCTTATTTTTCACACTGACTCACAGCTGTGGAATGTTAGATTTCTAGACCCTTTGTTCCCACTATGCATTGTTCACCATCATGTTTAAAAAAAAAAAGAAAGCTTCATTTTGAAAATGTCAGCTAACAAATATATGGAACACTTTGAATAATGTATTGTGGTTTTGTTTTGCCTTTTTTTCTCAATCAACCAAACAATAAGTATTGTTTTCTATGTATGATAAATGTATCCTGCAAATAAATTCATTGTTTGATTGTTAGTGTGCTTAAATCTGTTTTTAAAAATAAGGTAAGAGTGACATAATTCCTTATTTGTGGCAGTTACTGTATTCTCTCATCTATTCTCGTACTCTTCATATGTAATTTATGTAATTTATATTCTCTCTCTGGATACCAACAAGGTAGCACAAGGTACCACTATCCTTTTCAGTGTCTGACCACCTCCAAAAATTAGTAACAACTATCACTTTACTTTCCCTTATTTACCAGCTTCTCACAGTGTTAGTTTGAATTACAGTGGAAGTATGTCCAGGCACCTGCACATTGTTTTGGAGCAAAGCTATGTGACCAAGGTACATAGTGACAGCCTTAGAGGAGCAAATCCCTTTCTCTTGCTTGGCTCCTGTGTAATCCTTCTCTTTCGGAGTCATGGACTTCTTGTTTTGTAGTGAAGTATTTGACATGGGATGCCATGGTCAAGGTAAGTGAAACAATCTCTCTGGGTGTTAAGGCCAGTTCAGTGTGAAGCACTTGAAAGTCAGATCTTCAAGTGACGTTAAGGTGATGTTACATATTGCAGGCTTTGATTTGTGTCTACAGGCCAGGCCAGAGCTGGGCACGTATCCTGGCTAGTTCCAAGCAAGTTTACATCCGCTTCCAAGTGCTGTTGGGGGCTGCTTTAGCATGTCTTCACCAGGTTGTTTGGCTTCGTTTGCGATTGAATCTTTATTGCTCTGTTTCTTAAGCAAGCTCATCTAGAGTTAGTCAGGTTATTTGTACTGAGAACTAAATTGTCCTTTGTTGCATATTGGACAAGCTGTTACTTTATACAAGCAGAGCTGGTTCAGCAAGCGTGGCTTTGTTCCCAGATAAAAGATTACCATGAGAAACGAGCACAAAGCACAGCTCAGGGACTGGTAGGATTTCCCGAATAGGTCACTGCAATTTTCCAAACACTTGCGTGAGGAGATGACCTTTTTTTCTCTTTTTCTTACTCATGTTAAAGGTAGAGACAATAGTTTATTTTTTTCTGAAGTATTTAAGCTTCTAGGATGGTCCTTGGGTTTTTCAGTTGACTTTGAAAATGTTATCCCTTGCTGTGATTATGCATGTTCTGTAGTCTAGAGTAAAATCAGTGATCTCTTGATGTCATCTACGGGAATGTTGCCTTGATCACTAATATTCAGGGCAAGATCTAAAATGAAGTACTGTATGAGCCTTACTGCTGGCAGCTTTATAAAGAAGAATTAATGTCGTTCTTCCTCTGATCATACCAGTTTGAATCACTGACCAGAAGCATTCCTAAACATCTTCAGTAGATCTGTATGTACTGAACTCACTTAAACCTTTTTTTAAGATTTTTATGAGCTTTTGATGTGAACTACACAATGAAATACTATTTAAGGTTTGATTCTAATCTTACAGTGGTAAGCTAGGAGAATCCACAACATTCATGAGGTCTAAGCAGCAATCACCCAGGCTTCTACTAACTTTCTTCTCCTTTTCTACCTTGGAGAGATGTGGTTTTCATGTTTACTTTGATGCTTTTAAGGCTCCAATGTTGAAATAGAGTTGGATGTTCTTACCAATTAGCTATCTTATTCTCTACATTTCTGATTAATTCTACCTCATTTGGGTTCTTTGCAAGTATAGTAATGGCTGAATACTATGTAACTGCCACTTCTGACAGTCTTAAAAACACATGGTTGTACACCCTTTTGCATTTCACCTGAAAAGAATCTTTCAAACCAAAAAGAAATAGCTTTTTTTAATTATTCTTTATTGTTAAATGTCATCCTTTTTACTTGCTATTTTATTACAAATGTGTCTGTATTTTCCCCCTTTCACAGCTCTGTGAGGATCTCTGTTAAAATATTACCAGATATTAAAAGTGTAAATTCCTCTAAGCCTACCGAATTTGATTCGGTTACCCACAGAGGCATCTGGTGTGGGCTGAGATATCCTAAGGTGTTCTCAGGTTAATAACCTGACGAGGAACAACGTTTTGAAACTCATCCCCCTCTCTCCCCCTTTCGTTTTCCATTGGTTTAGGTCTTAGGGTTCCTGAGCCCTACGCATAGGGCTGGCAGATGTGAGTGAGGCCCTATAAGAGATCAAAGACATTCTGGACCAGCAGCTGGATTGTAGGAGGGGTACCTGAGGGCATTTTGTATCGTGCCAGATGTTTATATATGGGCAGAAAATCAAGCTAGACTGACTCCTTTCCTTGCATTTCTTTTCGACTTATGAAGTGGAATATGAGGCTTTTTTGAGTGAGTTTTATTTGGCATAAAAATACATCTAAGCTTTTCTGTTTGTGCATAGTATTGCTATACAGGCTGGTTTATAAAAGTTAGGCTAGCAGAATATGTGCCTTCTCCTCCTGCTCAGGTCTGGAAGTAGCAGAAATAAGTACTGTTGCCCTATCTACAGCAAGAAAAAGGAAGGCGTATTTTATAAGGAAAATACCCTGTCTCCAGATGTGGAGCGGTGGTAGCAGCAGTGTGCAGATTCACAGGAAGTGATGAAGAGGCACCAGGTGGAGAGAGGGCTGCGTGAGGGGACTGTGATATCTTGGCCAACTGCCACCATTGTGTGCTCCGCTCTTTTTGTCCCTGCAGGAGGAAAGAAGTGGTGAGACTCAGTTAGGAATGGGATAAAATCTGGGAAGGGGCGTGATAGAGAGAGGTGGTTTGTTAATTTACGGGATCTTTAAAGCAAGCATGTATACTTTACGAGTGGAGATACAAGTGCTGCTTAGTTACTCCACGATAAGTATTTTTACTACTGCCCTTGCAGCATTTTTAGAGCTGACCTGCAAATAAAACCAACACACTTCCATCACTGGTGGAAACATCCCATGTAGTAAGATCAGAGAGGCAATCCTAGAGAGGCAGAGAGGCCATCCTAGATAGCAGTTCAGGGCCTTTAGACCTTGGAGTCATGTCCCCTCCCTGTTTAAGGATCAGGCCCGATCTTACTTTTCAGTTTGTCTGGGTGCAAAGTCAAGACTTTTCTCCTGTTTCCACATTTTCTCTTCAATGTGCGGTGACCTCACAGATGCAATTATCAAGAAAAATAATCATTTTTAATAATGTTTTGCTCGTTGGCTTTGTTTTCATTCCTGCAGCTATTTAAATAACTGGCAGCAACTAGGCCAAACCACCTCTATCTCTTATCATCGCTGCAAAATCAACAAAGCCAGATTATGAACATGCATTATAAACCACAAATTCTCAGGTACTTACCACTGCTTATACCAACAAACTTGGTTTGTTTTCTTTTATGTTTTCAACTGTGGCTGTTTATTGCTCTTGATTAGATGATTGAATTTATTCCCTGGAAATGTTCTGTGAGGCGCCTGCAACGCTCAACATGCTGCAGCACTTAAGGAAAAAAATGGGCAGAATAAAACTTGCATAGTATGCTTTCTACGACTAGCCAGAATTCACTGTTTCGTTACTGGACCAGTGCAGGTAAGTCACTAGTCATATACAAAAGCCCTGGTTATTTTCCAGCATTTATCTTCAAAGTTACGCCTAAGGAGAACACTTCAGTAGTTAACCTAACTGGCCTCTGAACTCCACTTTAATGGCAATTAAATGTAACTGAACCAGAAGTTAAAATACTACTGAAATTGTTGTGAAAACTTTAGTGTATTATGAAGCAGTATTTTTTTGTAAGTGTGCAGAAACCTGTTGTTCAGTTGGGACTTTACCTAACTGAGAACTATATGATTTTTTTTTATTTTATTAAAAAAAAAATTATTTATTATCTTGACATGAAAATGACAAAAACAATTCTGAAGAAAGCATCTCAGCTTTCATTTACAGGGTTACTTACAGGGGCTTGCTTTTAACAAGTGCAAATGATGGTGTAAAATTAAACTGTGTCATTTAATAACGGGACATTAAATCTGACAGTAAATGTGATAAATCACTCTTCTCCTATATGTGATTCTCCAGTTCATTTCCCATGCTCTGTACTAAGTCAAATACAAGTGTAATGAGCTTATTTGCATGAATTTTTAGAGCAGTACGGTGTACCTGAAGACATTACGGTTGTAGCCAAATCAGGGGTCCAGGTTTGGTGAATTTTAGTCATCATAGCAACAAGAAAGAAAAAATCTAGATAGTGAATGCAGCTGATGAAGGAGTCATGCAAGCAAACTTGTCATACTCTGATGTTAAATAGCAAAAGAATACAGAAAATGAATGCTCATGTGGATTTAAAAAATAAATTTTTTTTGTTGTTAATTACAAATAAATAACTTGGAAAAAATGTCCCTTAAATGAAGGCCCCTCTTCTAGATCAAAAGGGTGCTTTGAAATGCAAAATAAACCTCTTTTCTTCTGCCATGGGTTTGCGTGTACACACAGATGTTAATCCTGAGTTATCATCAGTTTAGATGAAAAGGGGGATTGTTGGTAGCCAGCTGTGAAACATACAGGCTGTACCTGCAGCGAAGGAGGCTGAAGTGGTGTTGTCAGACCCATCAATAAGAGCTTGCAGCGAAGCAGATGGTTCA
>NW_010273141.1:0-913 GCF_000690775.1 Eurypyga helias | reverse complement strand
AGCTACGCACAGGCCTAGGACGTGACACCAGCTCCGCTGCTGGGTGACACCTCCCCTGCGTCACCCCCAGCATCTGTGGGGGCCAGGCGCAGAAGGCACCTATGCCCCTAAGGAGGGACTTAGGCCAGTGGAGCTCACCAAACCCTCAGTTAGGACCTTGCTTACCCCGAGGTCAATAGGCCTCCAGAACTAGTTCGGATTTTTACTGGAAACGTCCCGGAAGTTGTCTTTGGCACGTGCTCAGCCCTGCCACGGCAGAAGAGCTCATTCCCACACGCGTGATGACGCGGCCGGGGTCTGGCAATGTCCCGCAAGAGCTTCAGTTGAGCACTTGGTCTCGGCGTGGAAGTTTTAAATCAAGCATCCCACAGAATGCAGCAGTTACTGCTGTTACAGTTGAAAATGCTGTTGGCATGGGTTGGAGCAGGATACAGCAGATGGAAAACATTCTGGATACAATCCAACATCTATTTAGTGAACCACTGCCCAGACTGTTTATATAATACTATAGGTGAGTTCGAGGTCTCGGCCAGGACCTGCTTATAATCTCCAGGACAGAGCCAGCATGTTCCAGGAATGTTTTAAATTGTGTCTTTTGGTCATTGGGTTTTTTGAATCTTTGCTGTATTTGTTCTGGAGTATAAGACATTTGGTTTCCAGGGCCATTAATACCAGCAGTCTGTGTGGGGATGCTTTCTCTACAGATACGTACAAACCATGTAAGAATGAGGCGTTTTCCTCTTGGAAAGGAATGTTAAAGGGATACTGTCAAATTTAAGCTTTGGGGAAAAAACAAATATTATTTTAAAGAATAAATGTGCTTCTATATTTGAATAGCTGTTCTGCTTCTCCACAGCCTTTGCTGAAATACCTTTTCCGTGTCTAAAAATCCACTGTCGTGGTTTAACTCCAG
>NW_010273140.1:0-6159 GCF_000690775.1 Eurypyga helias | reverse complement strand
ACCATTCTATGATTCTATGAAAGTATTTAGGGCAGGCCAGAGATATCTTTTAAAGGTAGTGAGAGATGTAGACACTGTATGTGTTTTTTCTTATGTCAGCATTTAATAACTGGCTTATTTTTTGGTGGTACAGTGTCACACTTAAAAATATTTACAGAAGTTGTCACTGTTGCATCAGAGGTAAACACCTATGGCAGCAAGATTATTTTATGCAGAAAACATATCTAGCACCTCTTAAACCTTTTATTCAGATCATTAGAAATGCTACAGGTGAGGTGGGAGGAAGAATCGAAAAGGTCATTGCAGAAGGAAAGATAGAAGACTTGCTCATCCAGGAAGACATTTGTAGTTTTTAAAAATTACAGGAAGTGTTAGCATCTTCTGGGGCAAAACATTTAGTATTTCTGTTGCTGTTTGATAACTTTCTTTAATCTGTCATTTTTATTTTGTCCACACTCTAAGTATGTTTGAATTAGAAAGGCAAATGTTCATGAGCTTTTCTTCCGTGTATGTTCTGAGCTGCCTTAACTCTGGAATTCTGTGCAGTCAAGTTGTGTACTTGAGTAGACATAGTCTTGACTGTGTGCAGCTGTAGAATTGGGCTATTTAGCAGTTATAATCTCTGCAAATAATGATTCTTGCACTGTTGAGACAGCTGGCATGCTACATCTGGATCAATATATTTTACCAGTTGCTTCTTTCTACAAAAAGGAATTTCTTAAAACTGTTAATACATATAAAGTTAACCTTTGGAAGATGGAAACAAGAAGTTGTTATGGTAAGGTGTAGTGAACAGTGTAGCAATAATGCTCAAAGCTGCATTTGAGGGAGTATAGATGATGAGTCCAACAAGTCTTTCGCTCTTGTGAAGAAGGGTTCCATTGTCCATGATGATTGCTGCAAACATTTTTAACCAAACACCTCCTAGCAGGTAGAACCACGATCCTGTTGTTGATGTTTTGACTGTGGCTGGTTGAGGACATAGACCCTGTGCTGTACAGAATTGTTGTGTCAGTACCTACCTCTGTTGGTGAAAGTTGGTTCTCATCATCTTCCCTTATTTCCTGTCCTCAGTAAGTGTGTTAAATGATTAGAGTGCCATGCTCAGTATCAGAATATGTAAATACAAAACAATTTAAATATAAGCAACTGTTCTCTTGATTAAATGTAGTAGAATGCCATTTTTATGTTTTCTTGTAGCAATTAGAGCTTGTAAAGATAAGACTCTTGGTTTTCTTTAATGTTTTGATAGTATTAGCTGTTTAAACCAGATTTAGTACTATATCCTACTAAGAAAAGAAAAAGCTACTGTTGTGAAGCCTTTCTAAGGAATTTGTATGATGAGAAGCCCATACTATATGGTATGTGCTAAACCTGTAACTGCTCAAACTTGAGAGATGGAAAAGGAGCAGTTAAATGCTTTAGTCTAGGTGCTGCTTTAGCCTCCTGTCTTTTAATGAGAGTAATGGCTGTAGGAAGGATTAGCTGAAGAAGTTAATACTTGGGACATGTGGTGTCAGGCAGACTGCAAAGAAAATGGTCTGTCTGAAGAAGAACCATGTAGTCTTAGGTATAAGCTTGCTGGTTATCTTGCCCTTTATTTGGGACTTCCATGTTGTGATACTTGAAGCAACAGCGGAAAAGTTAATGTGTATTTATTCTGGTACAATCTCATACATTTCAACACAGCCCAAGTATGTTGCCTTTAAGATGGGATCTGGATAAATTCACCAGAAATAAATGTGCTACGTGACATAAACTACTGTCAAGAACTCTAGTAAAACTAAGTAATAAATAGAATAAATAAAAATAATGAAGGCTGAGAGCAAGTTTCTGCACATGGGTCGCAGCAAGCACACGTATAGGCTGGGTGGAGAATGGATTGAGAGCAGCCCTGAGGAGAAGGACTTGGGGGTACTGGTAGATGAAAAGTTGGACATGAGCCGGCAGTGTGCACTGGCAGCCGAGAAAGCCAACCATATCCTGGGCTGTATCCAGAGCAGCATGGCCAGCAGGTGAAAGGAGGTCGTTCTCCCCCTCTACTCAGCTCTCATGAGACCCCACCTGGAGTACTGCATCCATTCGGTACTGGGCTCATTCAGCCTGGAGAAGAGGAGGCTCCAAGGGGACCTTATTGCAGCCTTCCAGTACCTGAAGGGGCCTACAAGGAAGCGAGAGTGGGTCCTTTTCAAGGGCTTATAGTGATAGAACAAGGGGTAACAGGTTTAAATGAAATGAAGGTAGATTTAGATAGGACATCAGGAAGAAATTCTTCACAGAGAGGGTGGTGAGGCACCGGAACAGGTTGCCCAGGAAAGCTGTGGATTCCCCACCCTGGAAGTGTTCAAGGGCTGGAGGAGGCTTTGAGCAACCTGATCTAGTGGAGGGTGTCCCCCCCCATGGCAACTGTTTTAGAGTCCCTTTCAACCTAAACCATTTTATGATTCTAAACAGTAGTTTTTACTGTTGAGAAACTTTTCCATGTACCAGCGTATTTCCAGCTTTCTGTGAAAAATCTCAGATCCCTTCTGGCTTTCTTGTTACTAATCCACTTCTAATAAATATGTAGGCTATTCACATTTATTAGAAGGCTGTTGGCACAAATAACTTATTGTTATGATGGAGATGAAATAGTAGATTGTCTGTACTCCTCAGTGCACTGTGATACAGCAATGGAAATTTCTGTGTAGGAACAGAGTTTAACTGTTTCTTGGCTAAATTCCTATCAATGTATGATAGAATTGTCAACATGTAAACATATCTTGTTTTTCCTTTAACAATGCAAGTGAACACCATAACTCTGGGTGTTTTTTGGACTGATTAGATAAAAGATACTCTTTTGGTTAAAAAGTTATGTTAATAAGAGCATTTCTGATTGGAAATGCTAAAACATTCTCTTTTTTTCCCTTTTGTTACACCACCTCCGAATGCACAGTATGTTAGTGTTTTTTACTGTTTATGGAGATCTTATCTTACATGTACTGCTCTTCTAAAACAGTGCTAGTGCATTTTTTGCATTCAGTGTGTTATTTGAATAGGAGCATTATTTCCTCATGAGCACAAGCATGAAAAGTACGCCTGCTTCATCTACAGCTGAGACCACAGTGGTGCTTTCTTAATCTTGCATTAAAGGGCTAAACTTGGAGCCTTGTGTAGTGAAATTGTTTTGTGCCCACACTCTAATATCTGTTCTCACTGGTGCTTTATCAGGCACCCACTAACACTGATAGCCTTTCAGTCAGGACATTTTTCATGTACTTCAAAATATGTTTCTAAGAAATATTGCATAGTATGGAGAGACAAGACATTCAAACCAAAACTTTGTTCTGTTCTTTGTGTGTGCACATATCTTGGAGATTATCTGGTAACTGATAACTCAAAAATATCACTTGTGAGCCATTATCTCTTTCCAAGAGTACAACAACTCTGAGTTTGTTTGAACATTATAGTAAAATGTGTAGCTATCACATGATGGTTGAGGTTGGAAGTGACCTCTGGAGGTCAACTTGTCAATGTGTGCAGATTCTACCAATACCTGGGCAGCCCTGGTCATATGATGAAGTATATAATTGTCTCTTATACTAGATACTAGGATATTCTCCACCTTTTCTTAAAACCTAAAAGTGCAGTAAACAAAAACTTCTAGCTTGTTTAAAAACAAACAAACAAACGAAAAAAAGTGTTGTGACTCAGTATTACAGCATTATACAGATTTCTTCTAGCCCTTCCTTTATCCTCTCTGACCAGTGTTTTCTAAGAACAATCTTATTGTTTTGTATGGCTTGCCTTTTTGTAATAGCAGAGTGTGTTATTAAATGTTGGCAGTTTTCTTGGCCAAAGCATAGAAAATGTGTAGATAATATAAATGTGACTCTTTGTATGCAATGCTTTAAAATGGAGTTTGTTGCAAGTGTAATGTGATGCTTTTATATGAGAAGTAAGAATGTATCTTACATGAAGACATAATAATAAACAGTTACACTGTTGCATGCTTGATGGGAAATTGTGTTCTCATGGTTGTGAACATGTTTATTTATCTGCCCTGTGTTTTAATGTATCTTGTTTTCTTCCCACTTCTGAAAGTGGGTGAAGTGGAGAGAAACTTTTGGTAGATCCTGCTTGAAACAGCAGAATCTGATGGAGACATTAATACATTGAAAGAGTTTTGAGGTTTATTCCTGCATTTCTAGGAGGGTCATCTGAAGGTTGAGTATTCAGGGGTATTGGAGCAGGGGCAGTGTGTAGGTTCATTCTTTCTGTTGTGAGCTTCAGATCTGTCTGAGTTGGGCAAGAAGTGTTAATTAGTTCTAGTTTAGGCAGGTCAGCACAGGCTCAGCAGGTGAGTGTCTTGGAGCTGTACGTATTAAGCTAAAACTAGTTTATTATTATCATTATACTTCATGACATAGAGATGGTAGAATTAATTCTATATAAAATCGTGAATGTAGCAGCATGGTAATTCTCTTCTGCTCCTCACTGTTCTTCTTACATCTCTAAATGGATCACACACCACTTCTTGCTTGATTTGGTTTAAGTTTGAATGCCTGAATACAAAGTCAGCAAATCAATAGATTCATACTATTATATATATACACATATGTAAAAAAAAAAAAAAAAAGTGTACAGAACACATGTTTATCTAATTTTCTTTTTTAACCCCTTCTGGAGACAAGAAAACCTACTATTTAAGAAAGCTGTCTGTTAAAGGTAATGATCTGTAAACTGCTCATGATTTTCCTGCTGGTGGAAAGCTTATGCCATACAGGATCTCCAGGTGTGTTGCAGGTACACACACCTGTTTTTATAAGAATTTTATAATGCAAAGTCAGTGCGAAAAACGTTGACGTGAATCTGTGCTAATGACCTCTGGATAAGGTTTACATAATCAGATTTTTAAAACATTTTTAATCTCTGTTGTTTACTGCTGACTGTAAGGGAATATGGATGACACCATAAGTAACACGTCTGTTAATATTTCCTTTGGACTCTCTTCTGGTGGTATATTTGGTATTAATGTATCACAGGAGGAGGAATTGAATGAAGTATATTACATTAAACTTTCTTACTCTGTCCCTTCAGCACAGAACATACTTCTTGAAAGCATAATTTGGGTCCAGTCTATTTTGTGTCTTATTTAGTGAATGGGAGTTTTGCCCTTTACCTCATTGGAATTGAACCTCTTAAATGTTTTGTAAGCTCTCTGGGATGCAGGCTGCTTCACAAATACTGATTGAGCTGTTTTGTTGAATAGTATTCGCTGAATGGTATTCAGGATCTTTCTACAATATTCATTCTTTATGCTTGTTGCCTTGGATAACTAACATACTTTTCTTAGAGTTCTTCCTGCAGATTTCTTAACAGCAAGTGTAGGAAATATTTGAGTTCCCTGGCTTGGCAAAACAAAACAGCCTGCTCAAAATCAAGCATTCAACATGTGTATATAAGCATATATTTTTTAATATATGTATATCAAACAGTTAAGATTTCTTCATTGTAGGGCTGGGAGTTGAATTGTAAAGAAAAGCCAAATGTTGGTCTTTGTCCATGGTACTCATGCATCTGTCATCTTTCCCTTTTAAATAAGGAAGACTGCTTGTGAAGAGACTTGTCTTTCTTCCTTCTCACTGAAATGTCACTCACCCATCCCCCTTCCTAGAAGCATCACCTTATAGTGAATAGCAGAATAGTTTGCAGGGAAGTGAGTAATTTATTTCCTGAAAGATTGATCAGATGACACTTAAGTGCGAACTACAGGAGATGCTATAGTTGACATCAGTAACTTGTAGAATGTTACCACTTGGAGATTAAGAAAGAAAACTATCTGTGCTGTACAAGTTGCTCCATTTGAAATCTTGTAGCTCTTTTTCTAATAGACCCGGTGTTTGTTTCTTAGGGCTGTAGAACTGATTCATAAAAATATTACTCTGATTGCTAACAGTGTGTTCTAACTGAAACAGAGTATTTCGGTCATTGTAAGTTTATTTTGTATTCCTTGAAATCTGAGATGTGCCTCCTGTTACATAAATGCTTAAGACTTTGTCATATAATTTTCTGATTTTTCTGTTTGTACAAGTACATGTGTTTGTTAACAGTATCAGTATCAAATGCCCTCTCTGTTAATTATGTAAAACATAAACTTTTCCTCCTCCCTATCCCCCC
>NW_010273139.1:0-7175 GCF_000690775.1 Eurypyga helias | reverse complement strand
CTGTGATTCTCTGATTCTATGAAATAAGAGATTTTGGTGCAAGTCTGGGCCATAATCAAGAAAAACAGAATGCAAAGTGGCCAGTGACATCCCTATATGTAAAGAAAGTCTTTCTTGCTATCCTTCCGATAATGAAGGAAAATAATAAACCTAAGAGGGGAAATAAGACTGCCACATTTCCTCAGGTAAACAATTAAAATAGTCCTAATGCCATGAAAGAGTATTGCCAAATGACTATCCTGGATGGTCCTTTATCCAGCTTCTGCAGTAGAAAGAACAGGGTTTGGAAAAAAAAAAAAAAAAAACACACACACACCCAAACCACTCAACCAACCAATATGGGGAGGAATGTGAAAACACCCAGACACAACAAGGACCCTTCAACACTTCCTGTTCAATTTTCAGCTGACTGCTGCTACAGATACAGTAACATTTTCATATGTGATCTGTTGTTTTCTCTCAATAATTTGCATCAAAATGTTGCTTACACTTAGCTCTGGCTAATGAACACACACAAAAAGCAAGGACAGTGTAGGAATTCAGTACTACTGAGGAAAATTCCAATCTTACTAAATTTAGCAGCACAAATCTCTTCTGTAACCTGTGATTTATAGGACAGTCTGATCATCTGGGAACAGCAATGTGTTCTTCTCAGTACATTAAACAAAAAAGGCAACTTTCCATTACGGATTTTCACTTGGTTTTCACTGCATTATGTCTCAGCAAAGGCGTCCCAGGCTAACAAGACATTTTCAGTATCAACAAAAATGCTTTTTCCATGCCAATTCATTTATCCTGAAGGTGTATGTAAGTTTAAAAGCTAACTTCAGGTGCTTTTTTACCAAGATTGCCTTGAACTGTGGCTCATCTCAGAGGTGCAGGAGGGGGCTTGTGATCTAAATTTAAAGCAACTAGTATCCAAAACAATGCTTGGAAAATGAGCTTTTTTTGAGAGTTGACTGCTACATCAGCAACATTTTACAGATTTCGGGAACAGAACCTCTCACAAGGCTAAGAAGGTTTGAGAGCTACAGATGAAGACCCCAAGCATATACAAACCACTCGAATAACAAAACAATATTTGTATCCACTACTGAAAAACAAAACAAACCAAAATCTGTCGTGCTTTTCCAACAAAAATACACTCTAACCTGCAAAAGCAGTTGCCCAGTAAGAGGATACAGGTGCATAAAAACTCTATTCACAAAATGATTATGAATAAAGGATCATATTATTTAAATCCCTGTTGTTCTTACATCAGTTACAAAAGGAGGTAAGCAATCATTCACTGCCAATAATTACAGAGTGCAATAACCATTCAATTCATACCATGTATTCAAGAATTACAATGTCACACTTTTGAAACAGAGATACTGGCAAGTTTTAGGAATACAAAAGAAGTAGTTTTATTCACACAAGAGCAAAAATGAAAGAATCTTACAGAACACACCCATGAAGGGTGAAGAGTTCAGAGAATATTGGTGAATCTGCCACCTGAAATCACCACAAACTCTACTGACAAGCACTGGCTGCAAAACTTTATAGATTATGTGTTATGTGAACTTACAGATACTTTCATTCATACAAAGGATGTGCTACAGAGATATAAACTAGTATTAAAATTCTCTTATGTGTTTGTAAACAAACGGCCACCACCATGTGGAAATAACTTTGCAGGCTGCCAGCTCTCACCAGCTAGCTAATCCACACACCTCTAATTCAACTGTCAAGGTAGGTGAAGCTTTTAACATGAATGCAGCAGCATTTCTCTCTTCTTTTGGGGAACACATCATTCCACTACCTTGACAAAGCTTCTTAGTAAATATAAAATGCTGAAACAAATTACCATGTTAGCAACTGCAGGATGTCAGCATATTTGGAGCAAGAAACTTGAGTGAAAAACGTTTAAAACCAGATGGTTAAGGGTGACAGGAAACGTCAGACAACCCCTTTAGAGGGCTACTTACAGCGCAACCACAGCATGGCAGGAGCTAAGAGCAAAAAGAATAACCATATCCCCAGTATTCCTTATTTTGTCCCACTAACACACAGAAAAAATAATGCTTTTTCAGTCTCCATTAGTCATGCAGTTGTCCCAGTAAGAGACACGAGAACAAAAAGACAGCTGAAACAAGAGTACCTATGCACAGCAAAATTTCCTTTAGTAGTTTTTCTGTTACAGCTGAAAGAAAGTAGCAAAAGCAGAAGAGATTGCCAAGAGGAGATTGCTGTGAGGACTAAACACTTAAACAGGTCAAGTGAAAATCCCACCATGAATTAAGAATATCACTTTTTCCCCTAAAATGCATGCACAGTGAACATTTATTACTCTCCATAAAAGAAATTGCTTTCTTATGTAGAAACTATCCGAAGGACAAAAACTCAGCCTCTCATGTTCAGAGAGGCTACCTTCAAGTCTTACATCCAACCAATGCTGAAGAGAAGGCAACCTGGTTTGGTCTTTCAAATCTGACACATATATAAGCAATTACATCATAGAATTCAAGAACCAGTTTCAAACCAAGTATTTAAAAGCCAGAATAACAGGAAATGATGAGACCGAGACCTGGCATTAGAAATTGCTGCTCATTATTTTATTGCCTTGGGCCAGCAGATACCTTGTGTAAAGCCTCCTTAGAGGCTGACAAAGGAATAGCTCACCAGTCTTAATGCCACAGCAACAAAAGGCAGAGTAACACACTCGATTGCAGTAGCTTAACCATCTGTGATTTAACCAACCCTACTTGTAGACAGACAGGAAATTCAACAGACAACTGCATTAAAATCTGAAGAGCAATACTTAGAGGGAGGAGATAATAGTTTGGGGTGAGAGTAAATTATATGCATAGAACTAAACAAAGATACTACTTTAATGAGGTGATACAGGCTCATATTTTATACATCTGTAAGATATTACTATCTGACAAGCAAAAGACTCAAGATGTGACAAAAGAATAAAAGTGTTAATCTCAAAGATCTGTGTTATGATGGCAACATACTTTCAACTATCCACTAGGATCTTCTCATTCACTTTGAACTGTATCAGTTACTGCAAACCACTATATTTAAATATCAGTTAACATGAGTACTAAAGCAACAAAAATCAGGTATTATGTACATTTCTAGACAAACAATCAGGCTGTCTTTACCTCTCATCTCATTCCAAGTAAATGCATTATCTTCCAGAACATAATATTGACAAACGATTTTAGAGAACAGTTACTGTACAAAGACACAGAAGTTAAAGTTCATAATGAGACTAGTCCATACAACTAGACAGACGTTTGCTTGTAGTTCTTCGTATCCAAGACCTTCTTGCCACACATTGAGCAGATGCCTATAAACACACAAAAGGTGTGTAAGTTATTTTAAAATATTTCGTTTTTCTTAAAAAAAAAAAGTTGCTATGTTTTTGTAGTGATCATTTTCAAAAAAATAATTTAAATAAGCTCTCATTGGTGAGACAATGCACAGGTAGATTGTCAGATGCTGCAAATTTAGAAGCAATAATATGACTTCTAATACAAATTAGTATTTGAAGCATATGTGTAATACTGCCACTTAAAAAAAAATAAGGTCTATTTTGAGAGCATTATGACTCACAACGCTGCCTGAAGCCTCACTAACTTGCTGGAACGCTGCAAGAGAGCCAGGAGAGGCTCCCACTGCGCAAACAGGTAAAAACAGTGCATTATTATACTGTGTAAGTCCTGTAGTCACACAGAGACCCAAGATGGACAGAAAGTAGCTAGGCTAAGAAAATACAATCTCCAGCAAACTGACTGCTAAAGGGAAGATTAACAGGTGGGGACCATCAGAATTAGGTTGAGAAGAATATGGTTTCATAGAATTAAGCTATTTATAGAATAGTAGAAGTGAGAAGCAACGGACGCCAAAAATACTTGAGAGTTGAAGATGACCACTGATGTCCCAGAGGACTTTGGCCTAAACCCAAAGAGCAGCACGTCAGAAGACTGGAGCAGCAAAAAGTACACAAATTCATCAACGCAGAGGCGCAGGTTGTCTCAATGTTTCCCTCTTCTTCTAAAGCAGAAAGGTGTTAAAACTTTTGCGTGGTAGGGCCACATCTTATTTTGCAAGACCATTTGTCAGCAGAAGAAAAAAAAAGGTCAAGTGGAAACTATTCCTGTTAACTCTCTCCAAATTGTGTGCTTCCATAGAACGACATCATGTGACCGGACACGTACCTGAAAGTCCATTAGGAAAGTGAACAGCACAGAACATGTCACATGACTTACTCTGGAGCGCAAAATCCAGCCCACAGGCTGTTCACTTCAGGTCTAAACTGAGGAGCAATTACATCTAGATTGCCCCACAGTTTCAGAGACCTGCTCAGTTGAAGCACTAAGCCATTGCCTGCATTTTCTTCAAGAAACATGCCACAACCACAACTCTGATGGTCAGAATCAGAACCTAAAGCACTTAAGAGTTCTGAATTTTATGAAGAAATCGGATTCAACCTGGAAGGATACACGAGCAAAGATGAAATCCTGAAGCCCACCCAAACCAGCCATAAGTTTATGAAACAGAACAAGGTTCTTCCATATGGGATTCAGGCAGCCACCTGGTGAGCGTCTAGCAGCTAGAAAAGGCAACCCTCCTACAGCAGGCTGCTAAACCACCAACTCAGTGACACAGTACACATTCATGGGACAGTTAAAGCTATTTCATAAACAAATCTTACTACTGGTTAGCTGTAACTCCAACAATTGGTTCACCTCAGGTCTGTGTGCTATGTGGGTACCTCAGTATCAGTAACGTAACTGAGTTCACGCTGCTCTTCTTCCCCCTCCCGGAATTACAAGTTTGAGCCCTTTTGCTCACCTACTCAAAATCACAAGTCTAGTAAAAGTTTTATATCCTTAGGTCTCGCCATCAAATTTGCTTTAAATTGATTTCCCCCCACCCTCCCCCTTCAGGAATTTCTGAGCAGTTTAACAACACTGAAGACTTATGAACACAGGAGAAAGCTTCCAGGTATAAGCAGAATTTCAGTGGTCATTCACACAATTCGTAAGTAGGGGAAGATTTTACATACTATGTACTGTACAGTGCAATATCTTGCTTTCTAAGGATGTAATTATATTCTTCTTTTTAATTTTTCAGTTTCACTTTAAGCCAAGCTTTTTTTTGAGACTATTATTTAGAGGTTTAGATTTAGCTGTTATTAGAAGGGGAGAGGGGAGCAGAAGGAGGAGTGCAACAAGCAATTGAGTTTTATAAAATCTGATTTTTTTTTTTCAACTAAGAAAAATCAAACTCGCTAGATGACAGCTATCCTTCCAGTTCTACCGCTTTAGATACCAGAAACATTCTCAAAGAAGCAAAATCACGGAATAAGTTAGGTTGAAAAGCATCTCCAGCAGCCTCTAGTCCTGCCCCATGCAAAACAGAGCCAACTTGGATGAAGTTGGCTCAGGGCTTTTCAAGTCAAGTTCTGAACAGCTCCTGTATAGATGCCACAACCTCTGTGGGTCTTGTTATTGCAACATTTGACAACCCTCACAGTGAAAACTGCTTTCCTTGTACGCAAACAGAATTTTCCACATTCTAACTTGTGTATGATGTCTCTTGTTCTATCACTGTGCACCCCAGAAGAGTCTGACTCCATCTTCTCTATGCCTTCCTATGAGTAGTTGAAGATAGCAATTAAATCTCATCTTAGCCTTCTCTTTGTAAGGTGAACCAAATTGAAGAGTTCCACTTGGTCTCTAAATTCAAACCGTAATTTAGTAATTCGGTACTCAGTGAAACTCACCTTTTTTATAGGCACATCCTTGGCAATAGTGAGACCCTGGCTGATGGACAGAACTCTTACAAATCCGACATATTGCAAATTTGTTCTTTCCATAAGGATCAAACCTGGGAAAAAGTAGAAGTATTTTATTTATACACCTTGAAATAAAGCATTTACTCTGCCTCACCCTAAAAAGTCTGAGAGCACAGACAACTTTCAACACAAAATATAATTTAGAAAAGGGACATACAAGGATTGTTTATAGTAGACTGCACAGAGCCTACAGAAAAGCTCCCACCTTCACCATTAGGGAAGATTTCTTGCATTATAGACAAAGTCTTAAGAAAAGCAGAACTAGAAATGTGTATTTTTATTAAGATATTAGACTATGAATTTAAACAGCTTCCAGCAGCGTCTTGCTCTCTGACTAACAGAACATCCCCTGGACATTAAGGAAATGCTCAAAAAATTATACCAGCAATCTTAGCACAGAAAAGAAGCCTTCCCGGCTCCTCTCCTAACAAAAGCATCAAATCCCAGCAATTTCAGTGAGAACCACAGTAAAAACAGTTGTCCACACTCTGTGATTCAGCAGAAAGCACCCATGAAATAAGTATGGACATACATCTAACAACCAATCATCAGATTATTATTTTATTTTTGCTAAGTGTATTTTGGACAAGTTTTGGGCAGTTGCCCAGACATGCAGGAAAGAGGCCTCAGTGACAGAAAACTAATTTTTTTTTTTAGCCAAAATCAGTATTAATACTAACCTTGCCTTCTTTGAGGTCAACGCCTTGTTTTCATTTAACTTGCGGCCACCACTCTCTACAAAAAGAACAAAACCATAAGCCGATAAGTTCCCCAGTTACAAGCATACTTAAAGCTTAGTTTACACCTTTTGCACACATACAAATAAAGTTGCAGAGAGAGATAAAACATACAGTGCAGCATTAAAGCATAAAACAGAACACTTTATACCATGCTCTGTTAGCATATCATCAGGCCACACACAAAGAGGAAAAAAAAAACGCAGACAAGTTCAATACTGAAGAGCTCAGGGCAAATAAATTCCTAATGTATTCAATTAAGATGGGAGGGAGAGTACAGGAGTTAAAAATTAACCTGATTAACTCCCTCAGATTTTAGCCTCAAGATCGTAAAATAGCTCAGGTGCCCAACTGGCTTTAAGGATTACCTGAAAAGAAAGCGTTAAATCTCCCCCAGATTACCTGTAGTGTTTCTTGCACCATCTTTCCACGTATCGGGAGTGATTACCGTTCCAAGTTTCTTCTCACCTACGTAAGCAAAACATTACAAAGGGAAAAAATTAAACCCACCCTGCGTTCACCCTCACAGGAAGCGCTGCCTGCAGGAGAATGACAGCTCACAGGCAGACGCTCCCGGAACAGCCACC
>NW_010273138.1:22327-27809 GCF_000690775.1 Eurypyga helias | reverse complement strand
CTGCCACCCCCCCGGCGAGGAGGGGGCAAGGGGAGGGGTGTCCCCAGTGGAAAAAGCCACAGGGGTTCAGGGTGGGATTTGCAGGTGTCGGGGTGTTTGCAAGGTGCAGGATCTGAAATGGGTGGGAAATAGGGACGTGGACAGAAGGATTGGTGCAAGGGAGATGGTGGGTGCAGGTTAAGTGGGGAAAAGGGGGCTGAGGAGCACCCATGGGAGGAATGGTGTGTTGTGGGGCCAAAGAAGCAGAGAATGTGCCTGGAGCAGCACGTGGGGGGGCCGGGCGGGTCCTGGGGCTGTGCTGGCACGTGGGCAGCCCCGCAGGCAGGGTGCTCATCTCCCTGCCTGCCCCTCGGGCTTCCTCCCTGCCCAAAACTGGGGAGCAGAGGGAGGAGACGGTACCGCAGCCACCCCCTGTGTCAGCTCCGTGTGGGTCCTCAGGCTGGCTCCCACTGTGTTTTGTCCTTCACTGGAGGATGCTGGGAGCCATGTCTGGGGTCTGGAGCTGGACCTGGGGGCTGAGATCCCCCTTCTTGCTGGAACAGCAAACGGTGACACTTGCATGGAGCCTCCTGGCTGCAGCAGCACGTCTGGGGAAGGAGGAGAAACGGATGGGGAAGACAAACTAAATCAAATAGGGTTTTGTGTTTAAGTGATGCTTTGATTTGCTGGTCAAGTTTTTGACAGTTTTCTGGGGTTCTGGCTTGATAATTCCCAAGTTTCAAAGCAGAGCCCCTGGGAGCTCTGCGTTACCACACGTGCCGGGGAGGGAGAGAGCGTGAGCTGTGGCCCTGATCCATGCACCCGCTGCCCTGCCCTGGGCAGAGAACCCAGTCTGCGTGAGCCACTGCGGCTGCCGCTGCGCTGCCCACCAGGGAGTGGGACAGGGCTCCCTGGGGGAAGCACCCAGCTGCCTTTCTGCTCTGCCTCCAAGGCTGCTAGCTCTGCCTGGGGACCCCCAGCCTGTGCTGCGGCTGATCCTGGTGACCAGCATCCTGCACAGCCCCAACGCACCTCTCGGCAGGTCAAGGGTCTGCAGCCACGAAAAGGGCAGTGCCCAAGGGGGAGGAAAGGCAGCAATGGGGACTTGAGCATCTCCCTTGCTTTCCCACTGCCAGGTCCCCAACCTGGTGGGTGACCCCCACATGGCAGCTGGGACCAGGCTCCCACCACGGGCTCATGGCTCGTCATAACCTGCTCCTTTGGTGTCTCTCTCCCCCAGCCACTCCGGGGCAATGCTTGGCCTTGTCCTTCCCAGCACGGAGCTGCTGGGGCAAGGATGGGAGTGGGGATGGAACGGGACAGGGTGATGAAGCTGTGCCACTGCAACCCTGCCCTCTGACTCATTGCTCCAGTGGTTTCTTTGGAGCATCCCCTAGTTTTTTGGGGTGAGGTATCCAGCCTGGACTTCTCCAAGCTCAGAGGTTGCTGGGGTCTTTCTAGAGCAGGTTTTTTGACTGTGCTGAGCTGCAGGCAAAGGCTGGGGGAGAGGGAGGAGACCAGAAAAGTGGTGGTCTGGGATGGGGTAGGATGTTTGTGTGCAGCCAGGAGCTGTTCCGCTTCGTTCCTTGGTTTTGCACAACTTGTTGTTGTTGTCATGAAAATCAAACCAAACCCCTGCAGCTTTTCCAAAGTGGAAGTGGCATTTTCCCTTCCAGAGGGCGCTTCTGAAGTCAAGGGATGGCGTGTTTTTGCACAAACACTATGGGCAGCGTTCCTGCGGGCGGGCGGCAGTGCTGAGTGGCAGGGGCCATGCTCCGTGGCACCAACGCCCTGCCCACTGGCAGCGGCCCAGCTTAAATCCTTGGAGGTTGGCAGCTCACAGGGCAACGGGACGTTAATATCGAGCTGGGTTTATGGCCTTTTAGCTCAGCACTTGGAAAGACATGACAGCACTTTGCGTTCGAGGCCCAGGATTTGTGTCCATCCCTTGGTGACTTGTTCTTGACGTGCGATTGCAGGAGGATCGATTAGGTCCGTGCTTTGACGGTGCCTTGCAAGATGGGGGTGTGATCTGAGCAATCCGGTCCCACGTACTCCATCTTTTCCTCGTAGCCTTTGCCGTGATGGAAGATGAGATTTGCAGAGTGCTTGGGGGATGTTTCTGCTGTGTTTTCCCTTGACGGGCTCAAAGGACTTCCCTACCCTTTCATCTCACCTCAAACTGGCACCTCCCCAAGTCTCTGGCGCGGGGTGCTGGGGCTGGCATGGCTCGCTGGGGCGGAGCAAGGGGAAAAGGGATTTTCCTGACTGCAAAACCCACCCGTCTCAGTGGTGAGGGACACAGCATTTGCCGGCGAGTGGTGGCACGAGGACTTCTGCTGAGGGAGGTCATGGGCATGTCCAGGGAGAAGGATAACTGCCGGCCACAGAGCCAGCCCTGGGGCTTGGACAGAGGGACTCCCCAGGCCAAACCTACAAAGCGCCTGAGCTGGGGGCAGTCGCTGGCTGTGCTCAGGGGCTGCAGAAGGAAAATACAGGGATTTCCCTGGCCAACTGGTACCTTCTGTCCATAAGAAAAACAGTATGTTGGCTACCAGGTTCTGATGAACAATAACACTTCCCTGAGTGTTCCCCGTAGAGATGCTGCCCCAGCATTCCCTTATTTCTGACATTTCAGCTGTGGGGAATTAATTACTGTGTGATAAATCCCTCTGAGCACAGCTGGCAAGGTAAACGAGACACCAAAACCTTGTCATGTGTCAGCTGTGTATCCAGTGACCATCATGAAGAGAGTGTGAACGCTGAGGGAGATGTCTCCTGGGATCAATGCCGTGATGGTTTGAGCCCTGTGCTGCAATGATTTCTGCGAGTGCTCAGCTTCGTGCCTTCAGTGTATTTCCATTGGCTTCAGTGGCCGATGCAGGATCCAACCGTGTTGGTACCAGAGTGGGTCTTTCCAGGAGTTCCTTTGGGCCCCAGGTCAGGCTGTTGGAAGCCAAGTCACCAGGTGACCAGTCTGTGTGCTGGATGTTCCCCTGGGAACTCGGACATCTTCACTGCACTCAACAACTATTCCCATTTCCCTTCCCAGTTTTAAGTGGTTTTCACATTCTCTTCAGTTTTTTAGAATTGGGATTTACACAGCCAGAAGCTATAAAACAATCCAATAGCATCTTATATTTTATTTATTACACTTGCATCTTCCAGAAAGAGATGCATGTCTGTGAGCTGGGAGAATAGTTCACTCTATTTAGGATTTGGCCTCTGGATCCGTGCAAGGGGTCCTGCGTTGCCCTGCGTGGGTTGCCCGTCATACCCCCCCCCGTCACAGCAGCCGCAGAGCTCGAGTTCCAGCTTTGTCTCTTTTGTTTACCATGTCCAAATGCTGACTTCTGGGTGGCACTGGGTTTTCTCAGTCATGTCTGTGAGCTGGGAGAATAGTTCACTCTATTTAGGATTTGGCCTCTGGATCCGTGCAAGGGGTCCTGCTGCCCGGACAGGACAGAGGGGAGCTGCCAATCTCTCAACACCACGAATTCATTTGACAGCTCCAAAGCTCCAAGTCACATTTCCCCAGGCCTCACCCTCTATTTATGGTTGGTTCGACCATCCTGGAAACTTTTAGTATGATAGGAAATAGCTGAAGGGAGGGGTCTGTTTTGCTTTTGGGGAGAGATGCAGACAGTTGCTTTGTTTTCCTCTTCTCTTTTTTTCCTTAACCCGCCAGGAAAAGTAAGGTCTTGACCTGCTCGGTGCTCACACGAGTGGGCAGTGCTGGGCTCCAGCTGCCCGCACCAACCCCGCTGTCCTGAGCCAGGCACCCCAGTGCTGGGGAACAGGGATGCTGTGGCGTGGCAGCCGCCTTGCCCCGGCATTGCTGGGGACTTTGAACCCATCCTTTTTCCAGAGGCATGTAGTGACAGGACAAGGGGCAGTGGCTTCAGACTGAAAGCAGGTAGATTCAGATTAGTTCTAAGGAAGAAATTCTTCCTGGAGAGGGGGGCACTGGGACGGGACAGGCTGGCCAGAGAAGCTGTGGATGCCCCATCCCTGGAAGTGTCCAAGGCCAGGCTGGATGAGGCTTGGAGCAACCTGGTCTAGTGGAAGGTGTCCCTGCCCATGGCAGGGGGTGGCACTGGATGATCTTTAAGGTCCTTTCCAACCCAAACCATTTGATGATTCTATGCCTGAGCAGGGGATGAGCTGCTCTTGGTTTTGCTTTTGTACCCTGCCCTGCTGAGATCAGAGACTGCTTCCAGGCATCAGCTTCCCCTGGGCAGGCAGGGCTGTGGGAGCTGCCCCAGTCACCTCTGGGGCCATTTCCATCTCTCTGCTCTCCACAACGTAGCGATCCATGTGTTGCAGGAGGAAGAGGATGGATGTGCTGCCACGGGTGTGTGCAGGGCTGCTGCTCCTCCTGGCCCTGCTCTGTCCCACCGGCCTCTGCCAAAGGAGCAAAAGTGAGTGCAGCCGTGGTAGGTCCATCTGCGGTCTCGCCCTGGTGCTGCCCCATGGGGGCTGTCTGCATCCCTCCTGGGCTCCAGAAACGCCGGTCCTCATAGGGATAAGACCTGTAGTGTGCGTTTCCTCTTGTTTTCTATCTTCTCGGCATTTGGGGCCCCTCTCTTGCTACCCCACTGCTGTTTTGTAGCCAGCTTCCATTAACCACCCAGGCAAAACCTCCACCTGCTCCCTCCGGAACGGGATCAGCTTTTCTCATGCCCTCCCACAGCTCACTCCGTTTTCTCAATTTACGATGCCCTGATCTCTCCCGGTAGATAACCGCTGCGTGCTGTCCCGGGCGAAGAGCTGCACCAAGTGCATCCAAGTGGATAAGGACTGCTCCTTCTGCACCGAGGAGGTGAGACCTTGCAGGGAAACCTGAGCTCCGCTTCCCACCCTGCTGATGGAGGGATCCCAGCACTCCTGGTGAAAGCTGGGAGAAGGACCCAAGAGCAGGGTCAGCTTTTGTCTCCGGCTTCTCTCTGCAAAGAGCTGGTCGGGATGGGAAGCACCAAAACAGGGTTTTCCTTTGGTGCAGACCAATGGGGAGGAAGGGGAGTCCGGTGCAAACTCGCAGGAATACAGGGGTTTATTAGAAAATGCCCGTGTGCCGGATCTGAAACAGTCTGGGCAAGGGATGGAGGGAGAGTGTTATTCCAGATAACCCAGTAACTCGCTGGTGGTCGCATTCCCTGGAGCTGGGAGACATTGTCTCTGCTGTCTGAGACTCGTCCCCATCTCCCGCCTGCTCCTGCTCCCAACGGTCTCGGCAGAGGCCCCTGCTTCCTGACAAGAGTCTTTCCCCCGTGCACGGAGGATTTGGTGCCGTCTGCGGTTGCAATGTTGTTCTCGCCCCCTGGGCAGGGTTTTGAAGAACCTCGCTGCGACTTGCGGGAGAACTTGCTGCGGTACGGCTGCAGGGAGGCCAGCATCGTCTACACCAGGGGCGAGATGCGGACCCAGCAGGTGGGTGCTGCGGACATGGCCCTTGCTTGGCTTCTCCTGAGGGTTCCCACCATTCCCAGTGTCCTTCATGGCC
>NW_010273138.1:0-22317 GCF_000690775.1 Eurypyga helias | reverse complement strand
AGCAGGAAAAATGCAAAGTCCAGACCTCTGTTTATATAGGGTCTACTCAAAACCAATGGTCTGTCTTTGCTAACCGATGAACCCAGTGGCAACTTGTCCTGATCGCTTAGGGCTGGGGTGGCTTTTCAGGCAAAATAGATGTAAACAAAATGCCAGGGTCTGGAGGAGGTGCCCAGTGGGCAGGTGTGGACACAGGGGAGGCTGCCTTGGACCCCGGCTAACCACAAAAAAGGGAGGACAATCATCCCCACCTTTCCACTTCCCATGTATCTCCCTGCTCCTTGCCTCCTTTTCGCTGCATCTGCGCAGGAGATGGAGTCCATCCCCTTCATATCACTCTTTCTTCGCAGAATTTCAGTATCAACACGTCCCTGCAGAGGACCCAGGTGTCCCCCCAAAGTGTGTACATGCGGCTGCGAGCTGGGGAGGAGATGAGCTTCAACATGGATGTCTTCCAGCCCTTGGAAAGCCCTGTGGATCTCTACATCCTCATGGACTTCTCCTACTCTATGTCTGATGATCTGGACAACCTCAAAAGCATGGGCCAAAACCTAGGTGAGACCAGAGCTGGGAGAAGGGGGAAGGCAGCTGGTGAAGGTGCTGGTGAAGGCAGGCAGCGCACTCCTGCCCACAGCTGAGAGTTCTCTGCCAGTACCAAAAAAGGGGATGTGACTGACAGAGGGCTGAGAGGCATCTGCTTTAATTAGTTTCTTATTATCACTGCCTTGTGCAGTTCTGGGGGGGACATTACTCCTGGCCCTGCAGGGATCAGCACGTGAGCTCTCTCCTTTCAGCCCAGGGTGCAGGGTTGACCTGTGCAGTGGCTTTGGCACCTGGAACCTATAGGTGTGGTGGGTCCTATTGCAGAGCTCCAGCCTTGGAAAGGGGCTACCAAGGATGGTATAGGTTTCTACCCAAAAAAAAGACAAGGACCAAGCCCAAATTGCTTAACAGCTGACAGTTTGGGAGTCTTATCTAAGACCTATCAGAGAAGATGCCTTGGAAAAGACTTCTTTCCCTGGAGCAGCGATCTCACAGACATCTCTTTATTTATGTGTCTCCTCCTCCCTCCCTTTCTTTCCTCGCAGCGGAGTTTCTGCAAGCCCTGACCTCCAATTACACCATTGGATTCGGCAAGTTTGTGGACAAAGTCTCGTCCCCTCAGACAGACATGAGACCTGAGAAGTGAGTGAGGTCAATGGGTCCCCAGGATGGGAGCAGAGGGGAGGGCAGGCGCCTTCTGTTTCCCCATGGCTTTCCAGATCTTCCCTGTCTGTAGTGCAAGAGGCTCCATCTATCCCTCTCCCTTCATTGGGAACACCTTCCCTGGGCTCCCCACCTTGTGTTCAGGGCTTGCCGTAGCACCGGGCCAATGCCAGCAGTGTCCTCCTCTGCTTTCAGACCTTCCCTGCTCTGCCATGACAGATCCCATGTCTTGTCTTCTCCACCTCTGCCCTCGTCCCTTCTACCTCTCCGCGCTGATAGTTTGCCAACTCAACTTCACGTCTTCCCTAGAGGGAATCCCCAGCCCCTGGGTGCTCTCCCCACACTTCCTCTCCTTGCACCCAGGCATCCCTTTGCTCCTGATCCCCCATAAAAAAAGCTCTCCCTTTCCTTTCTAGGCTGCGTGAGCCCTGGAACAACGCCGACTCCCCCTTCTCCTTCAAGAACGTCATCCGCCTGACCAGCAACATCAACTACTTCAGCCAGGAGCTGAGGAAAGAGCGCATCTCTGGCAACCTGGATGCCCCCGAGGGTGGCTTTGATGCCATCCTGCAGACGGCCGTTTGCAAGGTGACGGTGGCCTGGGCTGCAGGACCCGTGTGGGCAGGCCTCTGTGGTTAAATGAGTGGATTTTCTTGGCACTGGGTGACGAGCAGGAGTGCAGCATGCTGGGCAGCCCAGGTTACACGTTTAGCTACAGTTGGTTCTTGCCCTCCCAGCCACACGCTCCCGGTGCCGAGTTGTTTTGCATTCCCAGTTTTTCCTAGGTCTTAGACTACCTGTGTGTGTATCTCTGGTGTTTGATTCCTGGCACAGGAGCTGTTTGCTGGGCACACTGTGTATTCTCTTTGCTCTCTTCCCCTTCCTGCCTGTGGTGGTGAAACTCTGCTCCATGGAGCACAGCCCGCTTGGGCTTGGGCGTGTGGCTGGGGGATAAGCACAGCTCCAAACACGTCCAGAAAAGTGTGGGCTTGCCTTTTGTACCTATATGTGCCTGGCACCGAGGTGCTGGGAGACATCCTATGCACGGTGGATGCAGATGGGGGAAGCGGAGACCTGCTGGCTTGGGTTGGCCATGTGGCTGGTCGTGTTGGCTGCCAAGTGGAGGTGGTGCCTTGCCCCTTGGGTTTTCCAGCTAGTGCTGGCCTGCCAATGGCTGCAAGTGCTGTGCAGTGGTTTGGGGGGCACAGAGATAACGGTTTCTTCTCCCCCTCCCTGGCTGTAGGATAAGATCGGCTGGAGGAAGGACAGCACCCACCTGCTCGTGTTCTCCACCGAATCTGCATTTCACTATGAAGCTGATGGTACCAACGTCCTGGCGGGGATCCTGGCGAGAAATGATGAGCGCTGTCACCTAGACACCGACGGCACCTACGTGTATGACACCAAGCAGGACTATCCTTCGGTGCCCACCCTGGTGCGCCTGTTGGGCCAACACAACATCATCCCCATATTTGCTGTCACCAACCACTCCTACAGCTACTATGAGGTGAGGAGACCGTGGTGGTGGTGCTACATGGGCTTTCCTTTCCTCCAGCACCACTGCCCCTCGGTCTGCATCTTGGCTGTGAGCAGAAACTGTTCTCCCATTTGTGGGAGGTCTCAGTGTGTATTATTGGGTGCAGGAATCTGATTCCAGAGTCCTGGAAGTGTCCCCATGTTGGTTTCTGTTTCTTGCAAAGCCATGAAGAACCTGACTGTAACTTACACAGAGAGTAGCTTAGGTTGGAGCAGATCTTGGGAGGTCTCTGGTTCAAGCCCTGCTCAAAGCCAGGCCCACTTCAGTGCTAGAGAAGGTTTCTCAAGGCCTTGGCTCAGGGGGCACCTGTCTCTCTGCAGAAGCTGCACAAGTATTTCCCCATCTCTGAGATTGGCGTGCTCCAGGAGGACTCTTCCAACATCGTGGAGCTGCTCCGTGCAGCCTTTGAGGTAACAGTGCACTCTGGGGTTTCATTCCTGTGCCCAGGGAAGGCAGGGGGTGAGCACCTCCTGCCCAGAAGAGCAGGCAGGATGCGGCCCCACTGGGGCAGACCATGGGGCGGTCGCAGATGTAGCACTGAAAATTAGTGTTGTGGTTACCTCCTGCCGCCCAGCGCATCCGCTCCAAGATGGACATCCGGGCTGACTTGGTTCCCAAAGCCATGAAGACAGAGTTCACCTCCTCGATGTATGAAAAGACAGAATCTGGCTCCTTCCACATCACCCGTGGGGAGGTGGTAAGTTCTTGGATGGCCCCGGAGGGAAAGCTGCGTGAGGGGCTGAGCCCTCCTCTGTGTCCCTCCTTCCTCCTTCACCCGGGCTCAGTCCAGCCGAGCTGCGGTCCAGCAGACCCGGCTCACCCCTGCGGTGTGTCCCTTCCAGGGCAAGTTCAACATGCGTGTGAAGGCGCTCGAGTACGTCGGCGGGCAGCATGTCTGCAACCTCCCTGAGAAAGACCGGCAGGGAGTTATCCAGGTGAAACCCACGTCCCTGAGCGACAGCCTCCAAGTCAGAGCCTCGGTCATCTGCGACGTGTGTCCTTGTGAACAGGTACATGGGAGTGTGTGTGGCGGAGAGATGTCCTCCTCCTGGCACGCCTGGGGTGGGAGCACCTTGGCTGGCACGTGTGTGTCCCGCTCAACCCCTCACGGTTGCTCAGTGGAGGCTCAGCCTGGCCAGGATCTTCACCACTGCCTGTACCAAGCTGGATACGTTGTCCTATGGCAGAGCTTGGTCTGGTGGGAAAAACTTTGCCCCAGATCTGCCTTTATCTTTCCTGAAATGGTCCTGGGGGCAGCTGAGCCCGTTTGGCAACACCTCTCTTCTCTAACAGCAACAAGAGCTGAACTCGCACAAGTGCAGCTTCCATGGGGACTTTGCTTGCGGACAGTGCATCTGCCACCAAGGCTGGTAAGGATTTGTCCAGCTCCGTACCCCTCCCAGGGTTCCTGCTGGGCCTGGAAGACCCATGGTGACACACGCTTGTTCCCTGAGCACTCTGCCCAGGACCCTACTGTCCTGCACTCTGCCCCTGCCTTTCTCAGCAGCATTTCCCTCCCCATCTCCCCCCAGGCGAGGGGACACGTGCGACTGCTCCCCGGCATCATCCCCCAACAACGAAGCCTGCATCAAGCCCGGGGATGTGGAGCCGTGCTCGGGCCGGGGCGAGTGCCTGTGTGGGAAGTGCCAGTGCTACTCCGAGGACCTGACGCAGCGCTTCGACGGGCCGTTCTGCCAATATGACGTCCTGCAGTGCCCGCGCACCTCCGGCTTCCTCTGCAACGGTGAGAGCAGCCCCGCCACCCCCCACCCAGCCTGCACCGTGGTGGGATGCGCTGCGCCCTGCTCTGTGCTGGTGGCATGGGTAGGGTGTCCCTGGGCCGGTGGCACTGGCACAGGGGGTTGAGTGACCGCAACGGGGACTTGTGCAGGGAGGATGCTGTGGGGTCTGTTTGCAGCCTCTTTGCACCCCAAGGAAAGCAGGAGAGCCGGGGCAGGGACAGGCCTGGGGAGCAGGGCAGCCCTGGCCCCTGCCTGAGGCTTCCTCCTGTGTTGCAGATCGCGGTCGCTGCTCCAAGGGCGAGTGTGTGTGTGAGAGCGGCTGGCAGGGCCCGGGCTGTGAATGTCCCATGAGCAACGACACCTGCATCGACAGCCGAGGGGTAGGTCCTGCCCTGCCTGTGCGAGGGATGACCGTGCCAGGCAGGGCTGTAGCAAACTGCCCCCATGCCCAAACCTCAGGGCTGTTGGGGTCTGGCACTTGGGTCACTCTTGGTGCCGCTGCACGTCCACGATTGCTCTTGGATGCCGACTGTCACCTCTTCTCTCCCAGGGTATTTGCAACAACCACGGGAGGTGCGAATGTGGCAGATGCATCTGTGACAAGGCTTCGCTGTACACCAGCTCCACCTGCGAAATCAGCTACTCCCTGGTGAGACCCCGCCTGGGTTCCTCTGGGTTTATCACTTCTCCTTCCCTCCTGGAGCCTTCAGGGAAAGCAAGCCAAGTGGAGATGAAGGCACATCTTGGTCAGGAGAAAAATCCTGGGCAGGGGTTAGTCTTGCCTGTCTTGCCTTGGGTGGTCAGGAAGGGTCTGGTACGCGAGGTGCTTTGCAGCCGTGGGCTTGCTTTGCCCCTCCACCAGCAGCCAAGTGCTGAATGCCCGTCTGTGCTTGCCCGTACGTTGGCAAAGGGCAGAGGTTTGAGGCTCAGCTCCTGGACTGTTGTGATCTGCCTTGAGACTGAAAAAAGCCATTTCAGGGCCTGGTGCCTCAGTTTCCCCATGGACAAACATGGGCTAATGCCATGGTGGGAGTGGAGAAAGCTGGCTTGGTCATTTTTTGGGAAGGCCACCTAAAACCCTTGGAGAATATCTAATCACTGCCCAAATGCAGGCTGTTGGGATGAGAGATTCTGGAGCTGGCTCTGTTAGCTGCTTGCTCGCTGTTACTCCTCTTTTCAACCTTACCCTGGCACCGGGGTGAGGACACCATGTTGCCTCCCCACCTCTGTCTTTTGGAAGTGATGTCCGCCCTTGTGGGCTGTTTCCTGACTGTCCCCCCTGGCTTCTCTGCCCAGGGCTTCCAGGCTGTGTGTGAGAGCATCCGGGACTGCGTTCGCTGCCAGGCCTGGGGAACAGGCAACACCAAAGGAAACTGCAGCACTTGCCACCTCCAGATCCAGATGGTGGAAGAGCTGAAGAAAGGTACCAGGAGGAGCAGAGCTGGGTGCAGACACGTGGTGTGTCTCCCATGGGCCCTGCCCCATCGGTGTGCATGTGGGGCTGCTCCCCAAGCTTTTTCTTGTCCTGATGACTTTGCAACCGTGTTCCCTCTCTCTGCAGAGGAGGCCAGCGAGTACTGCTCGTTCCAGGACGAGGAGGATGACTGCACGTACCACTACACCCTGGAGGGAGACCCCAGTGTCCTCCCCAACACCACCGTCCGCGTGCAGAAGAAAAAAGGTGAGCAGGGACCAGCAGGAGAGGATGTCCTGCCTGGAGCCTGGATCAGGAGTGACCTCATCCCTGCTTTGTCCCTTTGCTGTGCCCCTGGGCAGGGTCAGCTGCAGGCAGTACCTCCCTGCCCACCTTCCTGTGGGACAGGGGTGGGTGACGTTTTCCAGTCACACGAACCGCAAGGAGCAGGGTGTAGCATCCGCAGAGACCAGAACCTTTGGAGTTTAGTGCTTTTTCAGTGCTGGCATGGGCAGGGGTTGGTGTGAGGTGCTGAACAGCGCTGTGGGATGGCTGGATGTGAGCAGAGAGGTGGGATAGTTCTCCCTGAACAGCACTTTTTTTGTTGTGAGCACCAAGAGAGGAGTTCCCGAGTTTAACTGGGCTGCTCCATCCTTCAGAGAGCTGTGGTCCAGCCTTTCTTCTCTGTCCCTGCCTTCCCACTCCCTCCCTGCACACCCCATGCAGGGGGTTGGTGCCGAGGAGTGACGCTGCTGTTGCTTGCAGAGTGCCCACCAGGGAGCTTCCTCTGGCTCATCCCGCTGCTCATCTTCCTCATCCTGCTCCTGGGGCTGCTGCTGCTGCTCTGCTGGAAGTTCTGCGCCTGCTGCAAGGTGAGCACCTCAGCTGTCTGACCCAGCCCGGGGAGAGGACCAGATAAAGGCCCAAACCATGGCAAATTTCCAGAATCCCCCCAGCCTACAGCATGGCCAGATTGGCAGGGGCTGGGTCCCAGTGGTATCCAGCACCTCGGCTGTCACCAATACGAGTTTCTGTGGGATTTCCCCACTGAAGGGACGTCTGGCTAAAATCAGCTTCCAGAGTCCCATCCATCCGTTGTCCACCCATCCCTGCTCATGTGAACCCTCCCAGCTGGAGACATGTTTTTTTTTATTTCCTTGGCCACAAAGTGATTGTGTCTTTGGTCATTTGTTTTCTAGGCTTGCCTGGCCTTGCTTCCCTGCTGCGCACGAGGTACCAACCCTTTCAACCTGGGGGAGAGGGATGTGTGGGTTTCACTGCCTTCCCAGGTTGGGGGGGCATGCTGGGATAAGTGTCCCTTCTCCTCTCTGGGCTGGGGAGGTGGATTGGGGGAGAAACTCCTAGCAGAGCACCTGAGCCAAGGAGCCCTTGAGCTGCTGCTCCACTGCTGCTCCACTGCTCCCCCCTGTCTCAGACCCTGGTGTCTGGGAATCCCAGTACTGGGAATCCCAGTGCTGGCTCTCCCCTGACCAGTGTCCACTGTAATGCCTAACTGGTGTGAAGTGCTCTCCCCACTCGCAGACACCCCTTGCCCTCTCCCACCCCACTCCGAACATCCCAGCACCATTAGCGTGCTGGAAGCCCTAAAGATTCCCCAGACCAAAGTCTCATGTGTTGGGAAGTTGATGGCCAGCGTTGTCCCAGTCTGCCCAGACCCTGACCCTGCCCCTGGCTCTGCAGGTCGCACCGTTGGCTTCAAGGAGGACCACTACATGCTTCGCCACAGCCTCATGTCCTCCGACCACCTGGACACCCCCATGGTTCGCAGCGGGTCCCTCAAGGGGCGGGACACGGTCCGCTGGAAGATCAACAACAACGTTCACAAGCAGGGCTTCGCCTCCCTCGCTGCCGCCAACCCCAAAGATCTCGGTGAGTGCCCCGTCTGAGGAACGGGGCGCCGAGGAGACGCTGCTGGTGCCGTAAAGGACCTGACCCCTCGGTGCTCACCTCCAGCAGCCATGGCATTACCTCCAAGCCCAATTGCAAGGGAGGTTGTTCCTTTATCTGCTTCCACCCTGGGGGAAGCTGAGCAGCACATTCCTGTGTCCAGCCCTGTAGCAGGACAGGTCATAGCCCTGGAGACCTCCCGACGGCCTGGCCATGGGGCTGATGTACCCTGCATGTGTCTTAATCTCATTAGTTCAGTGACCCAGCCTTGATTTCCCTGTACCATCAGTCCAGAGCCATCACTGGACACTACTTCCTTTGCTGGATCTGGCAGAGACCTTCCCAGTTAGCCCTCCAGTATCAGAGGGTTTTCTCTGCTGGTACTCTGGGGTTTGGGTGCTAGCGATGCTTGGTGTCCAGATCCAACATCGTGTGTCCCATGCTTCCAGCTTTTGGCTGGGCTATTTTTCTGACCAAGAAGGAAGGAATTTGACTCTGGAATTTCTCTTTCCAGTTCCCTATGGGCTGTCTCTGAGGCTGACACGGCTCTTCACGCAGAACCTGGTGAAGCCCGACACACGGGAGTGCGAGCAGCTGCGCAAGGAAGTGGAGGAGAATGTAGGAGCCTGGGCACAAGGAGGGGCTTGGGGTGGGACTGGGGGACAGCCACACTGAGGGGGTGTCTGCAGTGCTGGGGAAGGGGGACTGCCCCTTCCCTGGGAACCCAGGCGGCTCTTGGAAGGAAGAAGCAATTTTTCCTCTTTCTGAAAGAAAGCACAAATGTTAAGATCACAGCTGTGAGAATTACCAAGGCGTCAGGCTGATGAGACTGGAGGTGTGCAGTGGGGCGTGTGGTCTGAAGTTCCTGTTTGGCTTCAGTTCCCAGCCTCTTGCCATGTCCTGGGTACAAACCCCGTGGTGGTCTCTGCCTGGTGTGGCAGGGCAAGGGGGGAAGATCCGGGGGTGGCCAGAGGGCTCTCGTGTTTGCTAGCTGAACACATCCCTGTTCAGCAAGGGATATGCAGTGAAAGTCCCTCCCGCTCCTTGCAGCTGAACGACGTTTTCAAGCACATCCCCGGCTGCCACAAGCTCCAGCAGACCAAGTTCAGGTGAGTCACTGGGGGAGAGACCTCCGGAAGGCAGGGCTCCCCCCGGGACCCTGCTGATGAGGGGTGGACCAGAGGGCTGGGGCATGAAATCTGGGATGCCGGGAGGGAGCGTGGGATGTGAGATACGCCTGGCACCAAGCCTGGCGCGGTGCTTGACCCACCCCGGATTGCGGAGCAGAGCCCACCCGGCTGTGCAGGTGACCTCGGCTGCATCTGCCTTTGGACCTGAGACTCCCACAGGCAGGAACAAATCCTGGTCGCGTGGTGCTTGCTGAGAAAATTCCCACTGGCCAAAAGTTTCAGCCCCATGCAAAGTGATGAGTGCCTGGTGCGGGACGGACAAGTCTAGGGATGCCAACGCGGAGCAGGGAGTGTTATCCCCTCCCTACGGCTCTGACCAGATGCGAACTACCCCCTGGGCACGTTCCTCATTGCGGTGGGAAACCCAGGGCTGGAGGGAGCAGCTGGGCAGGAGGGAACGTGGTGGGGCCATGGGTTCTGCAGGATGGGTTGGCACCCGCAGGGCAGCTGCTGCAGCCCAGACCTGCGCAGGGCTGTGATTCATGCAGGACTTGGTCTCCCCAAATGCGTTAGTCACTCTGATTTGCTGGATGTTTTTTCCCCCCCCCCCAGGTTACAGCCCAATTCTGGGAAAAGGTAAGAGGAACTTGCAGCCATCTCTTGTGCTGCTTCTCCCTCTTTGTACACACGTGTGTGGGGTGACTGGATACCCCACACACTCACCAACCCCCCCAGCTGTTACGTGAGATGAGCAACTCTGTCGTCAGTTCTTACCCGGCTTTTCCCACCGGTCACAGGCAGGACCACACCATTGTGGACACAGTGCTCACCGCCCCTCGCTCCGCCAAGCCAGAGATCATCAAAGTGATGGAAAAGCACGTTTCCCACGAGGCCTTCAATGACCTGAAGGTTTCACCGGGCTATTACACTGTGACCTCAGACCAAGGTAGGGAGCAGAGCCCAGCGCTGCCTCCTGGGAGGGGGAGCGGTGTGTTTTCCACCTCTCACCATCGCCCTTTCCTCCAGATGCTCATGGGATGGTGGAGTTCCAAGAGGCTGTGGAGCTGGTGGATGTCCGTGTCCCCCTCTTCATCAGGGAGGATGATGATGATGAGAAGCAGCTGCAGGTGGAGGCCATTGATGTCCCCATCGGCATCGCAGAGATTGGACGCCGGCTTGTCAACATCACCATCATCAAAGAACAAGGTGACGGGCTGTGTCGCAAGATGAAGGGCATTTGTGTTTGAGTGTCCCATGTCCAGATGGACTCGTGGTTTCTAAGGAAGGTGCAGCCTGAGTATCTGAGCTCCCCCAGATCACAGACTAGAGACTTGCTTTGTGGCTTCTACCTTAAGTCACCTGGATCTAAACTACAGCACCCTTTAAAGCATCCAAAGGAGGGTTGTCATCCCTGGTGACAGAGACCCAAACATCTGACCATCACAAGTTCAGAGGCTACCAATTCGAAGGCAGATCCAGGGTTGATCATATGCCTCTGCCGCTCCAGATCATAGGATGCTAGAGATAAATAAAACCTCTCTGCTGTCATGCTGTGCATGGGGCAGGTGAATGTCCCCAAGTCTGTCTCTGCTTCCCACCTGGTTGTTTTGAGCAGGGAGCATGAGTCAGGAGTGGTGAAGTCCCCAGCCCATGCAGTAATATTTCACACACAGTTCACACCCATGGGTGGTAAGAGCTCTGTTCAGGCAGGACACCCGCATGTTTGTAACGTGATTCTTCCTGTATTTACTCTACGCATTCCTTCTCTCCTGCTCCTTCCAGCCAGCAGCCTCATCACCTTCTTGCAGCCAGCCTATTCCCACAGCCGCTTTGATAAGCTGGCCAAGATCCCTGTCCTGCGGGAGATCATAGACAACGGGAAATCCCAAGTCACCTACAGGACCCGGGATCTCACTGCCAAGAATGGCAGGGTAAGGGTGATGCTCCTGGCCTTGGCAGGCAGGAATAAGTGGGCACAGAGGGTGGGAAGGAGCCCACCCCAGGGCTGCAGAAGAGCAGTTGATAAGGCTCAGTGGGGGTGTGGCTGGGAGAGGGGCGACCCAAGGTTTGGGGTTAGCACAAGGGCAGGCATTCCCCTCCATCCCTTGCACCCTGTACCCGAGGCAGAGGGTACTGGCTGCTCCCTGAGCTGTGGGCACTGGGAGGCCAGTGGGGATTCACTGGGAAATGAGGGGAAGCTCTCTGAGAGGCATCTCATGGATGCTGCAGGCTCTAACCGTGCATCCCTCTTCCTTCTCCTCCAGGACTACATCTTCACAGAGGGTGACCTGGTCTTCCAGCCTGGGGAGACCCGAAAGGAGGTGCAGGTCCCCTTGCTGGAGCTGACGGAGATAGACACCCTCCTACACAACTGGCAGCTCAAGCAATTCGCCATCGACCTCCTCCACCCCAAGCACGGCGCCAAGATCGGCCGATACCCCCAGACCACCGTGACCATCGCCGACCCAGGTAGGGGCTGGGAGCCAGGTGGTGGGGAATGGCAGCAGGGGCTGTGGGACCCCCGCACCAGACCAGCCCACCCCGAGGTGGTGTAGGGAGCTCCAGCCCTGCTCCTCACCCGGAAAGCAGCCATGAGGAGCTTCCTCCAGCTCCAACTGGTAGGTTTGGGTCTCCCTCTAGAGGCATGAGTGGGTATAGACAGGGGTGGGAAGAAGATGGTTAATCTATCTTGTAAAAGGAAATAGAATGGATATTTCATTCCTTTTTCTTTAGAATTTTAATAAAAAGCTGTAAAAATAGGGGAGAGGCAGGACTTGGCATGAGCTGTGCTTGGTGGTTCCTGTGGCCAGACAAACGAAACTGTAAGCGTTGTCATCAAGGGGGTTGATAACATAAAGGTATTTATTATTGGTCATGAATAATGGGGGTACAAGAAAGTCCCTTGTCACTGGATCAACCAGAACTGCTTCAGAACCAGGCACTGGGGCTGGAAAGGCTCCAGAGAGCTTGGCTGGACTTGGTGGGTTTCCAGGAGAAGCATTGGGTGTCTAGAGAAGGCTCTGCCCATCTCCGACCTCTCATGGCTGCACAGGACAACTGATCAAGATGTTGAAGCATTATTAAATACATTTAGACAGAGCTAAAGATTTTCAGAGGCAAGAAGGTTGTCTCTTCTTTTCTTCCTACCTGGACAGCCTGTGAGAAACAGCAGGATGTGCAGGACTTGGAGAGGGTGTGAGCCTTGACTCTGATGCCAGCTTGCTGTGTGGCTTCAGGTGATGTCCTCACCATGTGCCTCAGTTTCCCTTCCCTACAATGGGCATCTACCCCTCAGAAATGCTTTAGGCTCACTCAGGATGGCAGGGCAGTGCTGGAGAGAGGTACGCTTCCTTCTTTTCCTCCCATGCTGGGGACGAGCACTGATGTGACCTTTCTTCCTCGCGTCTGCAGAGGTGGTGGATGGTGTCCCCTCCATGACTGGCATGAGCCAGGTCTCCCAGTCCCCCAAAGGCCGCTTGAGTGCACCGCTTAATCCCAGTGCCCACGCTCTCAGCTCCAGGGAAATCCGCTTCAGCTGGTTTCCTCCACCGGGAAAACCTCTGGGGTACAAGGTAAGGGGTGAGTGGATCCTGGGGAAGGGTGTGGGTCCCATCCCGCAGGTCTTTCACACACATAGTGTGCAGAAGGGATGGGGAGGAGATGCACAAAAGAGGGAGCAGGGTCACCCCTTCTGGCTCCTTCATCCTTGAGAGACAACTGCTGGGTGGATGTGGGATTTGCAGGAAAGAGTCCTGGCAAGTTCACCTCCATTTCCATCCCTTACCATGAAATGCCCAGACTGTTCTGGCCTCCCATTTCAGCGGAATGGCACAACACCATGGCTTTCCCGAAGCAGATCTTACAAGAGATGGGGAAATTCTCACCCATTATGTTGAGGATCTGAAGGAATCATCGCTTGCTCTTGCTTTGCCAGGTGAAATACTGGATCCAAGGGGACCCTGAGTCAGAAGCCCATCTCATCGATGTCAAAGCACCATCAGCAGAGCTGAGTAACCTCTACCCCTTCTGCGACTACGAGATGCAAGTCTGCGCCTACAACGCCATGGGTGAAGGGGCTTACTCTGACATCACCCACTGCCGCACGCTGGAGGATGGTGAGCGACCCTGCACTCTGCTTCCCACCCTGTGGGAGCAAGTTGGTGCCTGTGCACCCGGCGTGGGGTCAGGGCTCCAACTCTGAGCTTCTGATGGTCTTTGGGACAAGCGCTGGGCGGCTCCCACTGCGACCCAGCTGTGAGCTGAGGAGCTCTGGGCATCCCTATGCACTGGCTCCTGACGTGCGGTAACCTGGACCCTTTGCTCTTGCCTTGCCAGTCCCCAGTGAGCCTGGCCGCTTGGCTTTCAATGTTGTGTCTTCCACCGTGACGCAGCTGAGCTGGGCTGAGCCTGCAGAAACTAACGGGGAGATCACGGCTTACGAAGTCAGTTACGGACTCGTCAACGAGGACAACGGTAAGAGCTCCTTGTCTGGCTGGGGCAGTCCAGTCAGGCTGCCGAGATGGAGTATGCTTTCCGCAGGCTGGGCCGGTCCCAACCAGGAGCAGAACCAGAATGGCTCCGAGCATGTTTCTTGTGAAAACTGGGATCTGGGGGGGTCACTTCTTGATGGAAGGAGTACAGAAAAATCACCACTCAGGAATTAAACCTGCGAAGCCCAGAGCACACAGTTCCTATTCACTTCCACAGTGTTTTGTGTGGGTTTTCGTCTTAAAAACTTAATTTGTAGGTCTAGACCTTAGGGCTAGAGTGCCAGGAAGATGCTATTTGGTGACACACCAGCAACAGGAGATCTCTGCTGTAGGTTGACTTCAGCATTTCAGGAATTTCCCCAAAACTATATCATGCCTGTCATGTGCGGCCCAAATAACTGCCACACCTTGTCCCTGAGCCAGGCTGTGTCCTGGCACCAAACCTCAGCGAGCCTGTTGGCCAAGGGTGGGGTGTTGTGGGGTCCTCTGTGTCTCGTGACCCCCTGGGTGACAAGCATGCCCGTGTCTGTAGTACCCATTGGCCCGATGAAGAAGGTGCTGGTTGAAGACCCGAAGAAGCGCATGGTGCTGATAGAGAACCTGCGGGAGTCCCAGCCCTACCGCTACATGGTGAAGGCCAGAAATGGTGCTGGCTGGGGACCTGAGAGAGAAGCCACCATCAACCTTGCTACGCAGCCCAAGCGCCCCATGTCCAGTGAGTTACTGCCTTATCCAGGCGGGGAGCAGGGGTGGGGGGCAGGAGCTGAGCTGGGGGGCGCTCCCCATCATCCCAGCTGCTTCTCCACATCCTGTCAGCTCTGCTGCACCAGCTACCCCGGTGAATGCTGAAGGCCAGCCGGAGCGCGGGAGGCCTGTGTGGGTTTTGAGCCCCTCGTCTAATGGTGCTTTCCACCCCTCCCCCAGTCCCCATCATCCCTGACATCCCCATCATCGACGCAGAGGGAGGCGAGGACTACGACAGCTACCTGATGTACAGCGCAGATGTGCTTCGCTCTCCGGCTGGCAGCAAGCATCCCAGTGTCTCTGACGAGTCAGGTACGATGCTCCGAGTTCTGCAAAGGTCATTTTTAACATTTATTTTCCTCAACAGCTTTCAGCAATGAGCTTCACTGCTCCTTTCCTCCTCATGGAGATGGGGAGACCCAAGTCATGGAGACGGTGGAGATCAGCCTTTCCAAAGCCCAGTAGCTGCATCCCTAGGAACGCTTGACTAGTCACAGTGTAAATAAGACCAGTGCCTCCTTGTCTTAGGCATGAGGCAAAGAGAAATCTCAGCGTGGGGTGGGAGAGGAGCTTTTCATGGTCCTCCTGCTCCTCTCCCCTTCCTGTTGCCGTTTGGCTGGACCACAAGAGTTACTGTCAGCGAACGAGCACTGGCAAAGCACAGACCTCTGAGTCCCTTGGATGCTCAGGGTCTTGGCCAAGTCAACAGGAGGAAACTCTCCAAGTGCTGGGAAGGCACTGGCTTCTCTTCCTCCATCCCTTCACTCAATGAGGCTGGCTCCCTCGTCTTGTACTGGGACAATGAGGGGAAGGTGGGCCATGAGTGAAATGATGAAGCCTGTCAGTAGGATCTGGAGAGTCTTCCATGGGTGGGGCTAGGATCCAGGAGCGAGTTCCTGGTCCTTTCAGAGAGCAAGATAATGGGAACACCAATAGTCCGACCATCCGAGCACACATCAAGGAGTGAGAAAACCTTTCCTGAGCAGAGTACAATTGTCGCAGACTCTTCGTGACAGGGACAGGCGTGTGGAGGGACTTTTGACTCGTCTTTTTGTCATGATGGACACAGGGCTGGAAAACAGCCCTGGGGTTGAGGAACCCCATGAATATCATGTTCCCTCCGTCTACCAGTCACACGATGGTTGCACCACCTGAACTCATCAGCCAACACTGGCGAGATGGGCTGTGAACGGGTGTCCTTCCCACAGGCACCTGCCCCTTCCCCTCCCCAGCAAGCAGCACGAAGGTGGTGGGTAGCCACTCTGTCCCCTGCAGATCATGCCAACATCAGTGCTTGCCTTGTCCCAAAAGGCTCCAGGTGGAAATATGTGCAGTTGCTGGGAGAAGACTTGGATCTTCGCCGCATCACCTGGAGGCTCCCACCCGAAACCATTCCCCGCCTCTCTGGCAGCAGCCGTTTCTCCTCGGACACCGAGGGTCTCCTCCATGAGGAGGACGGCGACGTGGCTACTGGCAGCCTGAGGAGGAGTGGGACGCCCCGGCCCCAAGCAGGTGAAGGACGGCTTTGTTTACGGCACCGAGTGTCCTGTCTCGTCCTGCTCTGAGTCCAGGGGCTGGCAGCTGGGGTCTGCCCCAGCACACGTCCCCTCCTCCCCTGTGTGCCCATCCTCGTGTTGGCATGATGCCCTGTTCACGTGCTGTAGTCTGCTTCAAAACCTTGTCCTGGTGTGTCTGCTCACAAGAGTGTCAAGGTAACCCCCATCTCGGCACGGACTTGGGAGCCTGCTACCAGGTTGCTTCTACAAAACGCTGGACCTTCGAGGCAGGACCAAATTCAGATGATACCTGCTAAGTGCCATCTCCAAAGGCAGCTCCTCACCTTAATTAAGTGCCCTGAGCTTCTGGGGAAAATCTGCTGGACTGTTAATCAGAAATCACTCTCTCAGGGGTAGCGGATCTCTCCTGGCCTGCTGGGAAGGGATGGGGGTTTGTCAAGGACCAGGACAACGGAGCAGAGTTTGCTTTTCAGATCCAGCTGAGATGGGATCCAGAGTGAGATCTGGAGAAACCGCCTCCATACAGGGCAGTTTTCTTCTTCCACCTTCTTTTTTTAATCTGAAATTATAAACCTGTGCTTGCGTCTAAGGAGAGATGTGAGAGAACGTGGCGAGAACCACAAGGCAGTGCCCCAGCGAGGCCGAGGTCTGGAGTTACCTTGGGCACCATGGGTGTCTCTGGTGCTGGGTGTAGTGTAAAGTCTCCGTCTACCCGTTTGTTTCCGCATCATCGCGTTGGGTGGCTGTGGCTTGTTCTAGATGTAGCGCTCCAGAACAAACTTCCAGAGTGGCTGAAGCCGGGATGCAGCCAAGGCAGGGTGCACCAGGATGCCTCCTGCTTCCTCCACGTGGGAACTGGAGCAGCAGCCCTGTTCACAGCTATGTTCCTCACAGTGTGTCTTCTTCCACAGAGCACTTGCTGAACGGCCGGGTGGACTTCTCCTTCCCTGGCAGCAGCAGCGGCACGCTGACCAGGACAACGAACACCAGCTACCACCAGATGAGCTCACACGTGCAGCAGGAGCACAGAGTGATGGGGAGCTCCTCCCTGACGAGAGACTACTCCACGATGCTGATGGGGCATGGTGAGTGCCGTGGTGACGGGACCTGTCCTTCCATTCCACCCCAATGACTGTCTTCGGACCCACGAGCTGCTAAGGCCACCCTCCTCCCAGGCCGGTTTGGAAAGGGTTCCCATCCCTCACATGGAGAGTGCTCGGTAAAGGGAGCTATGTCCTTATTCTCACACCACAAAGTGCTCCGGGAAGAGCATGTCTCTCCTTACTCTGCCTAGCAGCATGGTTGCCATTCAGCTCCGCAGGTGTACATCAGCTGGCGCTGACAGAAGGTTCTGAAAAGGCTCTTCAAATCTGAGCCTTAAAAAGTCATTTCTTCAGGAGCCAGCACCTGGGCTGAACCCGCTCTGAAGTCTCCAATGGTGTTTTTCTCTTTCTCTTGCACCGCTTCTGTAGATTACCCAGGGAGACTCCTCCCTCCCATCCATGAAGATGCTGGGAGGACGATCCCGCAGCCCCGGGATGTGGGTTTCAGGAGCAGGGCAAAGGTGAAGGGTTACTACCCCAGCACTGGCTTTCGGGACTCTATAATCATGACTGATGGGTCCGCGGGGATTTGCAAGTACATAGGTACAGCTTTGTCCAGTGTCTCCTCCCAGCCACGCATCCCATAACAGCCAAGCCACCGGCCATCCATGAGCTGTTGCCATCCACTGCTCACTCCATGGCTTGCTGTGTGCTGCACTGATCTTCCTCCTGACCTGGCCTGGGCCTCCATCACACCACCTTTTCCTTTGCAGGTGACTGCAGCTGTGTTTCAACCCACTGGGCTGATTAACACTCACCACCACTGCCACATGCTCTAACGAGATGATCAGCTCATTGTCCCCATCCTCTTCATTCCTAACAAGCTTGTTGATCCAGTCTTACCCCACAGGCCTTTGGAGGACTCTTGGGGAGAACGTGTGCTCCATACGAGATGTCCCTCTGCAAGCTCCTTGGCCAAAGCCCATGCCAGTGAGGGGCTTCAGTCCCCCCGTGTCACCTGGGAGGCTGCTGTGCTCACCATGAGCCTTGTGTCCCAGTGGGCTGAGCTGGGGGGCAGCCAGGACACACAGTCCTGGTCCCAGCTGCCCTCATCCCCTTGGACATTCCCTGGAGTTGCTGGGCTGCTTTAGCTATAGACTAGGTCCAGTCTTATCTGAACTACATCTGAAGATGTCTGTGAAGCTCCTGGCAGATTGGACAGGGTGCTTTGGGTGGGTGGGGAGGGCCACACAGCACCCGAGCCCCTTACCACAGGGGCATGAAGCTTTCCTTGACTTGCCCACCTAAGGCTGGCACCCCAAGGCCATGGGACATCCCTGTAGGTGTGCAGAGCCAGTCAGTTCCCTCTCGTGACGGGCCAGCTTGCAGAGATGACATCTCACCATGTTCTCCCCGGACCATCGTGACCATCCCACGCTTGCGTGTGCCACTCCCTCCTCTTGCCCAGCCCACTTGGCCCCCAGCCCCCAGATCTCCAACCTGATGTTCCCTTTTTGCCTCAGACTCCAGGCTGCCATTGGGCATCCCCGACACCCCTACGCGCCTGGTGTTCTCCGCCCTGGGACCCACCTCCCTGAAGGTGAGCTGGCAGGAGCCGCACTGTGAGAAGGAGGTGCAGGGCTACAGCGTGCAGTACCAGCTCCTCAACGGAGGTCAGTGAACAGGAACCAGTGCCCACCAGGCAGCTGGTGGTGGGAGTTTCTGGAAGTGGAGAGTCTGCTCTGGGTATTCTCCTGGGCAACTGGCTCTGGGTGACCCTGCTTGGGCAGGGAGGGTTGGACCTTCAGAGGGTCCCTTCCAACTACAACCATTCTGGGATTCAGGGGCTGGTCCCAACTTGCTTTTCATGTAGCCTGGGGGAAATCTCAGCTACCCCACAGCTCTCATTCCCTGTTTCTGCTGTGGGGACAATTCCTGGGGTTGTTTGTGGAGTCACCGCTCCTGCAAAAACCCTTGGACTCATTCTCCACCATCATAAACGTCTTAGTTGAAGTTTTTTCATCACATTGGGCTTGGAGGAAGGATTGGAATGAAAATCTGTTATTTTTACATTGAACTTAGGGCAGTATTAGTGAAAATGTAATTCTCTTTGGCTAATACTAATCCTTGAGTATTCAAGAGCCTGTTGTTTGTTCCAAGTCCATTTTGGAACAACATCTCATCCTGCAGTACCAGTTGGTGGCAAGGTGTGATGGAGGTGGCTGGGGAGGGGCCCTGATGACTTTTCCAGGTAGTTTGTTTGAGACAGAGTTTAGGCAAAAGCCATGGCTCTGTTTTTGTGCCTGCAACATTGTGATGACATCTCACTTCCCTGTGTGTCCCAGGAGAGCTGCACCGGCTCACCATCCCCAACCCCAGCCAAAACTCGGTGGTGGTAGAGGATCTGCTGCCCAACCACTCCTACATCTTCAAGGTGAAGGCGCAGAGTGAGGAAGGCTGGGGCCCGGAGAGGGAAGGAGTCATCACCATAGAGTCCCAGGTGGACCCGCAGAGCCCGCTCAGCCCTGTACCAGGTGAGGTGGGGGCAGGAGAAGGTGGCAGTAATGTCTCTGCTGCTGTCTACAGTGCTGGCCTTGCAGTTTCCTCTCCCCTTACCACTTCCTGAGAGCTCCTTCCCTTCATTTAGAAATAGGACCTTCTTCCCCCTGTATTCCCTTTCCACTAGCTGTCTAGATAGCTGAGACCTTCCAGCTCATTTCACAAATGCTGTGTGCAGACCCCTCCCAGGTTCCTCCTTGACACCTTCTGCGATGCTGACCTCTCGCTCCTGCCCTTGCAGGTTCACCCTTCACACTGAGCACACCCAGTGCTCCTGGACCACTGGTTTTTACTGCCCTCAGCCCTGACTCCCTGCAGCTCAGCTGGGAGAGACCCCGCAAGCCCAACGGGTCCATCTTGGGCTACATGGTCACCTGCGAGATGCTGCATGGAGGAGGTATGGTACCCGGCTGTGGAAGCCCAGTTCCCTGTGTAGAGCCCAAGGTACCTCCAGCAAAGCCAGCAACTTGTCACATTTTTGCTGGGACCAGCAACAAAGTTGTCTGCTTACCTGGGTGCAAAGTGGGGACGTGGGGCTGATTCCCAGCCTGGGAGCTGCTGGACCCTGATGCTTTGAGTCATTGCATGGTCTGGTGTCACAGATGTGGTGAAAAGAGCAGGGACCTGTGGCTTATTACAGCCCAAACCCAGTGGAGGCGGTTTGTTGAGGATCACCACTGCTCTAAAGTGGGGTTGTCTTAAGCCCTAGTAGCAGTGGGTGTGATCATACGGTCTGCGGGTGGCATAAAGCTCAGGGAAAGCCAACACAGCAGCCAGAGTTGGGGGAGTTGTTGGCAGGGACTGTCGCTCCTGTCTTCACCACTGGTATGTCTGTGTGGATTAGGGGAGCCCAGGAACATCTATGTCGAAGGAGACAACCCGGAAACCACTCTGACTGTGCCCCACCTGAGTGAGAATGTCCCCTACAAGTTCAAAGTGCAAGCCAAGACCACGCAAGGCTTTGGGCCAGAGAGAGAAGGCATCATCACCATCGAATCTCAGGATGGAGGTACAGTACGGGGTCTTTGTGGAGGTGCAAAGATAAGGAACCTCCCAGAGCAGGGAACTCAACTCCTGGAAGCCCTTTCCAGCTCTGTTGGTGACTCCATTTTCCACAAAGTCATGACATGGAGACATTTTCTTCCATGAAGACAGTGTGAAGAAGCCTTGTGAGCACTGTCCCAGCCCTGATGCAGAGTGAGGGAGGGTTGGGAGAACCTGACAGTGTTTAACTACTTATGAAACTTCTATGCCTGGTTGTACACATACCTGGAGGCAGCTTCTTACACTGGAAGACCTTCCCCGTCCTCCCAGTTCCTCCTAAACCTGGCTCTGATGTCAGCAAGAGAAACCTCCTGGGCTGACTGTTGGTGCAGGGTTGAGGGGTTGGAAACTCCGTGTTGTTTCCTGACTGACTCGTCCCTTTTCCTTCTCCCCAGGCACTTTCTCCCAGTTTGGAGGACAGCAGTACATGAGAGAAGAAGTGTACAACTTCCCCACTGAATACACCACCAAAACCAGCATCAGCCATTCCTCTCTGGATCCCCACTTCACAGGTAGGGGCTCACTGCTTGGAAACCCTCAGGAAGCATAGGATAACCCTGCTTGTCTGAAGGGGTTTTACCTCGCCTGTCAACAGCAGCCAGGGAGGGTCCATCGGGTGGGATGGGAGAAGATGACCAGACCCTTTCCTACCCTGTGTCCCTGCTCTGCCCCAGCGGTGGTTGCAGTCGTTTTCCCTTGTGCTGCCCAGTCACAGAGGGAACGCTGAGTTTTGAGGGGCCCCCAGGACCATCGTTAGGTTCCAAATCACAGCTGTCCCTGCAAGTTTAGCTCTGTTCAGAGCAGGAAAAAACAGAAAAGTGCCATGACCATCTTTAATTACATCAGTGTAATTGTCCCGTGTTGTCTCACTTGAGTTCACGGGTTCACGCTGCAACATGGAGACTTTGGGAGCTGTTAGGAGATCCATCTTATTGACTGACATAGCAAACTACTCAATCACTTGATCTAGAGATGTTTTCCATCAGTGGAAGTGGTATTTAAGGAGAAACCTCTGCCAGGAATCATCAGGTAGAGCAGATCCTATTCCTCGTGACCCTATATGAGGTGTCCTGACCGCTGAGCTTCTCGTTGCAGACGGCGTGCTCATGACAACCCAGAGAGTGGAGAGCGCCAGCAGCACCCTCACCAAACAGGTCACCAAAGAGTTTGTGAGCCGGACCGTGATGTCCAGCGGGACCCTCACCAAACAGATGGAGAGGCAGTTCTACGAGGCCTGAGCCAGGGCAGGCTGCCTGCCAGCGGGACATCGGCATTCAGATGGCAGGACTTCGTGGAATGATCGAAGGGTGCTTCATCCAGATGCTGCCACGGTGCCTGGGCATCTCCTCCTGTGGGCAGAGACCCCCCGTGGCACTCCAAGCTCTGGAGCTCTCCTCTGGAGCCCAGCGCACTCAAAGCTCTGGCATGGTTGGGTCGTCAGGTGTGTGCTCATCCTTCGGAGCTTGTTCACACCGTCCTGCTCTGCAGGGACAGCTCTGACAGTCCACAGGGATGTCTTCCATGAACAATCGCCGCTCACGCCAACACCATTCTTCCCTGCCCATCCATCCAAATACACCTGCTGAAATTTGGGTGTCTCCATGGCTCCAGCCTCCCCAGGTAAACGGAACAGAATGATTTATTTTCAGGTCCTCATTTTTGAGAGGAGCCCAGCTGGCAACATCCTGAGTCACAGAGGGTCACTGTTTCCATCTTTGCTCCAGGCTCTCTGGCAATTTGCCTGTCGACTGGAGATGGTTATTTTGGGGTTGGGTTTTTTTATACGAGAGCTGCAAGGTGGGGGTTTGGGGTAACCTATGCTTTCTGACTGCACCTCTTTGTGCCTCTCCTTTGCTGCTAACATGTGGTACCACGACAGCAAAGTGTAACCTTCCATTTGTATAGCATCGCTCATGATGGCCACTGACCCGAGCTTTTGTACTGCATAAATGTTGTACAGTTTTCGTAGTATATATATAAATA
>NW_010273137.1:8156-9119 GCF_000690775.1 Eurypyga helias | reverse complement strand
GGCTCCGTGCCAAACCCAGCCGTGCCCCGCGCACGGACATCCGGCACCCCGTTGAGGAGCGTAACCTCATGTCCAGCTGAACGTGGTTTTACCCCTCTGGTCCGTGTGAATTCCCACCTGGTTTCCTGTACTGTAGGCGAGGATCAGAAACAAATCCTCATCGCATACGCTCTTGATGTAATGCTGGGTTCCAACTGGGAAAAATATGACGTCTCCAATGCCGATGTTGAAGGTGGCGGTGACCCCGGATGAGAGAATCACTCCGACCTGTTGCAGGCAAAGCAGCAACATTCAACGGGGTCAGTTTTCAGTCTGCTCTGACGGTGTAAATACACAGCGGTGGTCCCGGCGCTGCACCAAAACAGTGCTTTCACCCCCAAAGAGGAGAGGGGTCCTAGGTGGGTCCCCACATGATCCCATCTCAATTATCTTTGCGCCTCAAATTTGCACCGCGTGAAGTGCAGGTAGCAAAATCCTGTAGTCTGAAATACTCCCAATACCACATTTTCTCTGTTTATCTGTTCCTCAGAGGCTCTAAACCCAAAGTATTGTTTTTTTATTTTTATAATTCCATATTAATTCCATTTTTATATGAATTTCATTTACTATTTCGGATTACTGCCAGCACTGGGGGGAGCGGGCATCCCTGCCACCCATGTGTGCTTTTGCGGAGCGGCTCAGCACGAGGGACAGATGCTGCTCCGTGCATAACTCCATGTTGGCCGGACAAGCTTCCAGCAGTGTAACCGAGATCAGAGTCTCCTATGGAGCAGGGAAGTGTGGACACTGAATGTTCTGCAGTACTGCTCACTGCAGGATTGTTAATCAGAGCTGGGAGCCAGTAATTAGGTCTGTAATTGCTGTACAGCCCAAACTCCACAATGACTTGTTCCTCCCCGATGTAACAAATTACCTGTCCACAGCCGCTAATGACATAACCCATCTCGTTAGCATTGAAGTGGA
>NW_010273137.1:0-8077 GCF_000690775.1 Eurypyga helias | reverse complement strand
CAGTCCGTTGCTGAATATCCTGAGAGTTGCCAAGGTGAGGGCGTTTTCGTGCTGAAAAACAGGACAGAGACGTTCAGGAATGCATCCAGGGTTGTTAGGGCCCTGTTACGCGTGACCCGGCCGTGGCGCCCGCACACGGACTGCAGGCTGTGCCTTTCCCTGGGCGACTGCAGTGTCTGAGTGGAATCATAGAATCATAGAATCATGGAATGGTTTGGGTTGGAAGGGACCTTAAAGATCATCTAGTTCCAACTCCCCTGCCATGGGCAGGGACACCTTCCACTAGACCAGGTTGCTCCAAGCCTCATCCAGCCTGGCCTTGGACACTTCCAGGGATGGGGCATCCACAGCTTCTCTGGGCAACCTGTCCCAGTGCCTCCCCACCCTCTCCAGGAAGAATTCCTTCCTGATGTCCAATCTAAACCTCCCTTTAGAGGAAGCACATACCTTGTTCAGCGCCTCACTGAAGATCTTTTCCGTGTCGTTTAGCCCCGTGCCATTGATGCGGTAGCGAGCCCACTGGAAGATTCCTCCTGGGAAAGGATATTCTCTTGACCCTAAACCGAAGACAGGAACATGAGCATTTCCAACAAGGGCGGGTTGACACTGGCAGCGAGTGAGTTGGCCAACCTCAAATCGCTGCGGTGCACTGAACTTGAGGCCTCAGGTCTTACGAGCCTCTGGGAACAAAGAGGAAGCCAACATGTAGCGCCTCTCTCCTCCGTGCCCTAGACATGCAGCCAGCTCCCTTGCTGTGCTTTTCCCTAGCCAGATAATCATAATGAAGTCTTTCCATCCCAAATCGCTATGGCTAACACCACGCTTGAGGAGCACGCTAACAGCAGCGCACTACTTCACGTTAACTTCACGGCACCGGCTGCGTCTCACAGCATTTTGTAAAGTCGGGCCAGTGCAGAACATCTCGGGCCGAGTGCATAGGTTTTTCTCACACGTCTATTTCTCGTGACCTCCATCAGCTGTGTGCGGGCTCGGGGCCTGTATTTGCCTTTTACAGCTTCTTGAATAGACCCTGCTACTTGGAATTCAGTTCCGCCGCCTGTGTTTATTCCGAGCTCGCTGGTAATCCCTAGATCCAGGCAGTACAGAGGGTTGTTTGATACCGCTGTTGACAAACCACACAGTGACTGGGGCCCAACGCCGTGTGCGAAGCTGTGTTTGTAGAGGGAGAGGCAGGGCAGAGTGAGGTGTGGGTGGTTTTGTTGCAAACACGAGGTACTCTCAGAAGCTCAGCAGCCATCACCCTCCAGCTAATCTGCGGCAGGGCTCCCCGGCCCATTAGGTGTTACTTTCTGGAGGGTTCGAGTTCAGGTTATTGCTGAGCACAAGGGTAGCAGGGAGCAGGCTGGTCCCGTTTACACACGTCAGCAGAGAACCGTGAGCTGGGAAGCGCTCAGCTCATGCCCTGCTGCTCTCACCTCTACCGTTGCAGGCAGAAACGCTAAAATCAAACCACTTTTATATAAGAATCGGGTTATACGTTTTCAAAGGGCGCTAATTAGAGGCATTACCAATACAATTTTCATTTTAGCTCTTTAAATTCTTGTAATTTCTCTTTTTAAGCTCCTGTTTCAGTGAATGGATTACAGATGCGGTCCCGTCCCCCCCAGCAGCGCGCTCACACACAGAGCTCCTGGACGTGTACCTTTGAGGTCGTAGAAGTACTGCCAAACAAGGCTGTCTGGAGACTGCACGTAGCTGGCATTCTGCACAAGCTCGTTTAAGTTGGGCGGGAGGTTAACTGCTTGATCCTCTGCTTGTTTCTTGAATGTTCTGATGAAGTTAACCCCGCCTTGCGGCTGCGGGACACAGGACGCATGTTCAGTGAACGGAGAAGCGGACGCGCGGCAAACCGAGGAATTAAGGTTTTGCGTCACCGAATACCCCACGTTAGCTGCTGGCGGTGGACGAATCCTGCCCCACGCACACACCTCATCCCTTGAACGGCCTCGCCCTGTCAGCCGCGTGTTTCGCTCTGCCCTTCCCCACCAGCTGCCGTGGGGATTGGGAGCAGAAGGGAAACTCGACCTGACTCCCACCAAACTGTGTCGTGTCGGGAAGGTCTGTCACAATTCTGTGGTCTGAGCAGGCAAATCCCTCAGGCTCGGCAGAAACGCTGTGGCTGTTCTGTTGCTCAAGGGACGGTGCCAGCTACTTAGTCCAAGTAAGATCCTTTTTAACAAGGAGACGGACTTGTCCATGAGACCGTCTTGAACCACAGAATTCATCAAGGGGATATTGGGAAATTAGCTCTGGGCTTCACCGTGTTCTTTTCCCTTCCACCCTTGGAAATGTGGAGGATCCTCCATGAACTGGGGTTAAACGTGAAAAGGAGAAAAATTTTCATGGGGAGAGCATTATCATTTATCTCTCCTTGTGTCTAAAGGAATAGACAGGGTGGCACAGTGTTACCCTGTGATGATTCCTGACCAATTTTTAGGTAGTTTGCGATTCATCCACAAATCCAACAATGACCCTTCAAAGCCCAAGTCCTATTAGGAAAAGGGCCATTCCAAGTTTTCTCATTTTTTGGTTATTCATAATATAAAGTATTCCCAAGCCCCACAGGTCCACCCTACCCGGGGGACATGTGTAAATCCTTCTCCACTGATGGGACTAAAGGGAACAGCTGAGGTAGGGAGGATCCCCCCACCCCCAAACACCTAGAGAGAGCCTGGGCTGCCATGCTGGTGTGGGGAGGACTCGACAGAGGCTGGCCATCCCATCATACCGACCTTCAGTGCTCTGGCTGCTATGTCCTCCGGGGTCGAGAAAAACGCGTCATCTACATCCAAGGTCTGAAGTTCTTCGTGCGTTGTAAAAAACAGCAAAAACAAGCATTCTTCTGATCCCACGTTCTTTATCCAATGCACAGTGTTTCTGGGGAAGAAGATCACTTGGCCAGCCGTGACATTGTACGTGGTGACCACGCTGTCGTCTGCGCCAATTACTCCAATCCAGGCAGAGCCCTGCGACATAATCACAACCGAACGACAGTCATGCAGGTTTTCTCATTTAATCCATATGCAGCACGTCAGAAATTTAAACAGCCGGAAGGCCGTTATGGAAAAACTGCTCCTGGTGCACTCGCTAACAAGTCTCTGCCACTGTGAATCCAGGACAGCGCACTGAGTGACAAAATTGTGGAGGGTTTAAGGAACACCTGACAAATACACACTGCTCACGCTTAAAACATTTCTCATTGGAGAGGCTGTGAACAGCTGTAAAGGAGTCAGCTTTGACCCAAAACCGCTGGAGAGAGGAGAAGGTGTCTGTGGAATGCTCCACTCCATGGAGGATCCCCCCTCCAAGCTGGAGCTGTTCTGTTCCATGCTGATCGGAATACGAATAATTATTCTCAGGAAAAGGCAATAAACGTGACATACCCGAGAAAGATTGATTTATTTCCAGTTCATTAGTCTATCCTGAATTCCTTGTGGTGAGTTTCTACTTACCTCTTCGTTATTTTTACAGATCTGAAATCAGAGACTCAGGCAAACCTTTTCAAAGAAGACTTATTTGGGGTGGGATGAGGAGGGGCACTTGGTCCAGAAGAGAGAAGACTGTGTGTGAACAAAACAGCCCCCCATGTGTAAGTTGTGAGAAGGGGATCTGGGATTCTCCACCGCCAGTGGCAATAAACAGGAGAAATCGGGATTGTTTTTTGCGATAAACCACGTGGTTTTGGTACCAGCACTAACACTCTAATGATCTGTGTGGCGAAACATGGGAGATAACTACTTTTTGATTTGGTAACAGCTGATCTGTTGAAAATGTTTAAAACCTGAGCAACACTGTCAGATACGTGTCAGTACAGAGGATGGAGCCAGAGGCTTTCTTAAGAACCTTTGCAGTCATTCCTCCTGGGATTTTGTGGCTGTTCCCTAGTATAATAACTTTAATAATTGTAAGCACTTGGATAAGCACATAAAATTCTGTAACTTTCAGGTGTCCAAAATCTCCTCCGACCTCAGTTTCGTACTTCGTTGGAAGCTACAGGCGTTTGGTACTCGTGCGAGTAACAACACTGAACAGCCTGTTTCAAGCACCTCTATTTGAGAATGTTGTTTAAGCAAGAAAACGGATTATTTCACGTATCAATCAGTAGTAATTTTGCTTTTATCACCTGTTAACATTTGCATATAATGTATATGGAATCTTTTTTTTAGATATATGCGTACATCTTCTCCAGATACTTGAGGCTTTAAACTGCAAAACCAGTTGGGAGAACTGAAATAAAAGGATAATACCTGTAGCAAGTAGCCGTGTTCGTTGGCATTGAAGTGCCAGTGGGGAGCCCGAAGCCCTTTGCTTTTGATCCGTAAGGTTCCGAAAGTCATTTTGGAGCCATGGTTATTGATACTTTTTCCAAATTCCATTTCTTCATCGTTTTGATATTCGTTTACATCCTTCCTGAATCTTGCCCACTGAATTTCACCGCCTGGGTAGCTGTGTACCTGCAATGTCAGTGGGAGCGGAGAACCGCGTTGGTTGTGGACAGAGGTGAACAAGCAGTCCAAACGCGTTTCAGACAGCTCTTGCTCTGGGCCGAACTGAAGGCACCTATTCCTTTTCTCCCTGAGGATTCTCGCTGTAAGTATTGTAGCAACTTCTCACAACCATTTATGTACTTTCTCATGCTCTGATCTAACTATCATTTCTTCAAAGAGAGATAAATAGTGTGTCACAAACAAAATTATCTGCTTCTCCTCTTTTTACATCAGTCTGCACTTTGATTTGGGAAATCGGTTACCCATATGCTTAAGCTTTTAGGTTCAAAGCATTCAGAACCTTTTCTGGGTAAGATATTTTCCTGAACTTCTGTGGTTGCAAACCATTTGCAGCTGAAACGATTCCTTTCCCAAGGAATTTGTGCTGTCTCTGGGACATACTTTGTACTTGAATAAGTCATCGTGCACCAAGGAAGGTCATAGTAAAGGGGTTGCTGTCCTCTGGAACACTTTTCTTTGCACTCGTAAAAACATTTTTTGTTTGAAAATTAATTACATAGTTAAGTTTAACATGAAAAAGTACAAGAATGGCTGTTGCCAGTTTAAAGTGCTCTACTATCTACTCTACCCTGTTGCTGAAAAGCAGAAAGTAGTCAGAAATTGGGTTTTTTAAATAAAGAAGATAGGTTATGTCTTTAGAATTTGCTCAAAGGATATTTTTCTGTAAGAATCAAAATACACCTAATAAAACCCAACGTGATTCCTAGGGCTTCATTGCATTTCCAATTAATTCATTTTAGGTCATTGAAAGAAAATCACGGAGTTCATTTTTACTTGTGACATGACAATTGGTTTGAATCCAGTCCAAAGAATGAGAAGGTTATTGTGCTCCTCAGCTTACGTTAAGATTTCATCTCTCTGGGTTTGTTTCTCGGGATTTCATACTCTCTAATTCCAGAATCACACATAACATGGTTGCCTTGTCTTGCAAGACCAATTCGTTGGAGCAGCTATTTAGGTCTCCAAGAGGCACTCCAGAGCCTCCTCCAGCCACTTCCAACACCTGTTACGAACTGGAGTGAAACGCTGTCAGGAAGTGTGTCTCTCTCCCCAGGGATTATAAAAGAAGGCTGGAGAAGAGGTTTAGACTGACCACCTACTGCTTAAAAAATAGGTGAAATCAAATCATTAAACTTCTACCTATGATGCAGGAATATTGTTGCACAAGACCAACAGTTTACCTTCGATTTCCCCAGGTGATTCAGGAACTGGAATTTGATATCCACACGTTTTTCATCCGGTTTTGGGGAAGAGGTACCATCGTCTTTAACATCCGTCTCTTTCCTGATGGCTGTGTTGTTCACGTACACCAAGGACAGGGTCAGCACTCCTATCGCCGTGGTGATAACGCAGGCCAACAGACAAACCAGAAAGACCCTCATCAGGGACCAGCCGCCCTTTCTTTCCTGAAGTCAGTAGGGAGTGACCCCCACGAAAAATAATAAAAAAAAAGAGAAAGATTTATTAGATTCAACACACAGGAGAATGTTTGTGTGAAGTTTCACCTGTACTGACTGCTCTGGGCATCATTTCAATACTGAAAATTTCCTCTGTGGACATTTAGGCTTCTGGAGAAAGGTGAAGGGAAGAAGCAGCCGGGCACGGGGAAGCACACAGGTTCTGTGCAGGAGTCCAAGCGCTCCTGGCACCGTGGGGCATCACCTTGGTGACGATACTCAGTGCTTCCTGTCCCTTAACGATTTTTACTGCTGCATTTGCAGCTTCAGTTGAATAGAGACTGTCTTTTCTGGCACAAATGTTCAAAACTCTCTGCCGATTCCGGTTGCACGGCTCGGTCGGCCTTTAAGAGCCTGATTTTTCAGATGGTGAGTGTCTGAAAATGAACTGTGAATCTTGATTTCTTAAGCTGGATGAGCAGAAATGAAAAGAATTGAGGATTACTTGCTGATTTTAACAAAATGATGAATCGATTTGACAAAAGCTCTTTACAAGTATCTCTTTTGCCAGCAGAAAAGTGCTCAAAATATCACCCCATTCTATTCAGTAATAATTTTTTTCTTCAGTTTAAATGACTCCCTTTCTAAAGCTGGTGTTCAATTAAGTATCACAACAGTAGTATTCAGACCACAGAGTCTCGTCAGAGAACAAGCCTTTATCGTTAAATGTGTTTGAAACCTGCATTTTACACGTTTGAAAGACCTTTAATTTACAGTATTTTCACAGCAGTGGCACCAGTTCAATAATAATTTTTAAAGTAACAAAAATGCTGCACATACTACATAATAATAACTAAACCAGAACATTTGCCCTCAGCACAGCTGTGTGGAGTGAGTTATGCCGTGAGGAAATCACTAGCTTTGGTATATTTGTAGCCAAGAAGCAGCACTGTGTTGACTGCAAACAAAGGTAACAGCTTATGAGTGATGTGCCAACTCTTACTGACTGAGGTTAATTCAAACCCCAAGACGCAGAAACTTTAATGGGAAAATGACAGAGAATTACTTTTCTCAAGGAAGAAAAGGAAAAAAAAAAGACGAAATGGTACTGTAACTCAGTAGAGATGCTAAACATTACCACATGATGCGCTTTTAAGTAGCTCTTTCTGTTAAAATCAGTGGGGAATCCTCTGAAGAAATTAGTTTGTCCAGTAGTGAGAAGATAAAGAATTTAGCCATTATCTTAAGGGTGTTATGTCTCACAGGTCAGGACCTAGCTCGTGCACGTGGAGCTATGACTTCTAGGACCCTAGCAACTGATGCCCTTTACAGCTTTTATTTTCTTCAGGACCTTCTTAATAGTATAGGATTAGGTCATATTACTAAATACGGGTTAAATCTGCAGACTGACTCTGTTCATCCTGGTCCGATAGCACCGTAACAGAAAACGACCGGTACCTCTTTCTTTGACCACTCCTTTCTTTTTGAAGAACTTTGTACGTTGTCTTCATGCATTTCGAACGCCTGGTTATCCATTTAGCAAAGCTGAAACAGATTAGACCACAGAAGACAAGAAAAACATTGAAACAAAAGAATCTTAATTCTGATATCTGCTCAGTTATGGTACAGAGTCCAGGGAAGTGACTCATCTGTGCAGTAACACTAATGGCATTTGGCGCAGCGTCGTTTTGCAAAAATGTGATGAAATACAAAAAACTTATCTTTGCGAAAAAACAGCTGAAAGGTCTGACAACTTCCACATTCAGATTTAACGTTATTCGTGTCTCATCTGAACCGTAAGGCACAACATGACAGTGAGACGGAGTCTGAACCATCAAATACTTGGCGGAGGGGAGGGGAGGGGGAAGCAGGGGTCATCTAGTTCATTTACCAATGCTAAGGGCCTAATCTGTTTAAGTTACAGTTTTGGCTGGTTGTGTAATCTACTTTTACAACCATAAAAGCAGTTGAGGTTTCAGAACTTCTTTGGCAACCCATTTCCCTGCTTACATATTATTATTATTGTTAAAAAGGTTTTCACAAGCCTTAATCACTCTTGCAACAACAGAACAGTTACATTTGACACAGCCCATAACCCCATAACTACCCAGGAAATGCCCTACTAGGTGAGACCAACAGTATCTCCAGCCC
>NW_010273136.1:677-1789 GCF_000690775.1 Eurypyga helias | reverse complement strand
GCAAGGCGAGGAAGGAGGAAGATGCCCCAAAGGCTCAGATTTGGCGAGATCCTACGAGGAAGCCCCCCGGGGACGTGCGAGCGGATGGAGGTAGGGGGAGCAGAGGGGCGCGTGGAGCTCGGGGTTCTCCCCCCAGAGCTGCGAGACCCAACAGCAGTGCCTGGTCCTGGCAGAGCTGGGCAGATAGTGGGGTGACGCAGATACTGAGGTGACGCAGATACCGGGGTGACGCTGGTTTTGTCATTTTTGGCTTCTCTTTGAGGCGAGCGCAGGGTTCGGTCCCATAATGAAAACCAGCCCCTTGGTGCGTACGCCCCGGGGGCCAGGGCGAGGTTACGCGAGGTACCCCGACTCTGGGATTTCCTATTTCTCGAGTTCTGGCTTTGTGATCTTAATGTTATTTCAACATAGTCCTTTTCGTGTGGTTTCTTATTTAAGTGTTTTTAATTTGAACGAATTCCCTCCAGCTAATTTCTGTTAACTTGTGTGCGGCTCTGGAGAAGACCTTTTTCCTTTTATTAAAGAGGAATGTTTTTCATCACGCGCATTCTTCAACCCGCCTGAACTCTGAACCTTTCACAGCTAATCAACATAAGATGGGAAACGGTTTTCCAAAAGAAATCCAGCCTTTGACTGCTGCTCAGCCTCAGACAAAGCTCTTTGCCTGTGCGATAGGGCAGCGCTGGCACATCCCGGCGGCCTGCCTTCCTGGCAGGCAGGGATGCAGGCAGGGATGCACGGAAAGGCGTTGCTGGGATGCAACTGGTTTGCTCCTTAATAACCTGCCTGCCCTGGTTTGTTTGCTTCTTGCTTTATTTCCCTCTTACATAAGGGCAGCTCTTTGCTGACGGCCGATCTCGCCTCTTTAAAAACAATCAGGAAATGCCAAAGCAGAGATTTCTGTGCTGTTTTTTCGGGGAGGGTGTCTGTCTGTCTGAGAGCAGCAGCGTGACCAGCGATTTCCCCTTTGGGAGACGAACAACGCAGGCACCGGTTTACCACCGCCAGCCCGGGAAACACGCTGCCACCAGGTTTCACCCTGGCTAACCGCTTAGCAGGAGCCCGACTGCAAAACGGCGAGCCCGTCGGCGCCCTCGCCCCGCGCCCCTCGC
>NW_010273136.1:0-469 GCF_000690775.1 Eurypyga helias | reverse complement strand
CTACCTGCCCAGGTTTGTGCAATGGGCTCGGCAGCCCCTCCAGGCACTCGCCTCCGCACGCCGGGAGCGCGGCGTGGTTCGCCTCGGCTTCCTCCCGGCGCGCTGGCGTAGCGGCGTGTTTTCCTCCCGCTGACCTGGCTGCGCAAGGTGACCCAGAAAAACAAAGCGACCGGACATCCCCGGGGCTCCAGCTTTACTGGTGCAAACGGGGACGAGGCAGCGAGTGGTCCCCATGGCCACCTTCACCCCTGTCCAGGAGAGAGGCTGATGCTGCCTTGCTTTGCCCCCCAGGCACCTCCTGGGGGGGTTCAGCTGAGTGAATAAGCCTTGCAATTGATGGTTGATGTAGCAGAAGCTGGGAGGAGGTATGTGTGTGTGTGGAAGGCAGCGTGTCTTTGCAAAGAGGCTGAGTTTTGCTGTGTTTTAGCAAAGCTGTTGGCCCTGCGAGCATGGCCGGGTCCCACCGTGT
>NW_010273135.1:4610-5793 GCF_000690775.1 Eurypyga helias | reverse complement strand
CCAGCCCCCCCCCACGTCGCTGACGACTAACGCACTCGGCTCTGCGGTGTGCCGCTTGCTTTTCCTTTATCGCCTCTCTTTTTTGGGTGGTTTGGTTTTTTTCTTCCTTCTCCCTCGGCTCCTGGACCGGATGGTTTTTAGTGGCATCGTTGTGGGATGCCCAGAGTGAAGCACAAGCTTGGGGGGAGGTGTCAAGCTCAGAGACACCAGAAACTTTCCCTTTCCCCCAGGGGGATGAATTTGGGTGCCAAATCCCCTCTTTTCGCCCAGGTTTCGCCCAGGCACGGACTCTGCTGTGAGGAAATGAGGGTTTAAACCCCCCGGTGATGTATGAGGGCTGCCCCCTCTTTTGGGCCATCAGGAGGGGAAGGACCCCCCAGAGCAGCTGGGGAGGCAAAGTGAGGTTCAAGCAAGGGGTGCAAGGATCCCCACCCCCGAGCTGAGACCTGGCCCTGCTCGTTGTGGGTGCCAGTGGGACATGGGTGCCAGTGGGATGTGGGCAGAAGCAGGGGGGTCCCAGGGGTCCCAGCAGGCTGCCAGCCTTGGGTTGTGATGCACCAGGGTCCAAGTACAGGACCTGAGGGATCCACCTCAGGGATGTGGGTGTCAGCGGGTCCGTTTGGGGCCATGCTGCTGGGAAGGGGGCATGGTGGTCCTGGGGAGGGGAGACAGTGGTGCTGAGGCAGCCCGTGGTTCCAGGGGCCAAGGGAGCTGAGTGAGGAAAAACCGGATCACCCTTTCTTCTCTGGTTGGCTTTTCTTTCCTTCCTTCCTCCTAACTGGAGCCCGACTAACCCTTCCGTAACTGTTCCCACCGAGCTTCGTGGTGGGGAGGATGGTGATGGGAGGGGGCGTGGGCAGGACTGGGGCCGTTGCCGAAGGACCGAGCCCTGCTCGGGTTGGACTCAACGCTGCAAGTCAGGGACAGAGCCGTCCCCACTGCGTGACGTCCCGTTGGGGACAGCCCGGGATGCTCCCTGCTCCCTCACACCGGGGACCATCTCCTTGGGCAGCGCCTGGGTGGTCCTGCTGCCTTCCCGGGGATGTGGGAGCCTGGGAAACTTCCCAGCCCTCTGGTACCGAGGCCACGCGGTCCCGAAACCATCGCCCAGCTCCCGGGTGCTGTGTCTGAGGCTCCAGCACTGAGGCTGGCAGCAGGGGACACTGTAAAGGATGGCACAGGG
>NW_010273135.1:3504-4549 GCF_000690775.1 Eurypyga helias | reverse complement strand
GCTCTGGCTCAGGCTGCCTGGGAGCCCAGCAAGCCGTGCCCTCCAGAGCCCCTCAGCAGGGACCCCAGTGCCCCTTGGGCAGGGTGCTGGGGGGGTGTCCGCGCCCTGGCAGGTTCACTTTGCTGGGAGAAGCCAGGAGAGGGCACCTGAAACTATTTTGGGAGGTTTCTCTGGCTTTAAATCCAGCTCCCAACCCCAAGTGGGGCAGCCTTTGGGGCAGCCTCCCCGGTGGGAAGGGGGGGGAAGCAGTGACAGAAACAGCAGAAGCCTTTGCATAAAAAATTAAAGTAAAATAAATAGGTTTTCCTTGCTGTATAGTGCCGGGCAAGGGGAAGGCAGAGGCAGGAGTGACCCGGGGGTCCAGGGATGGAGGATGGCATCTGCGGCTGCGTTCTCCATCCCCGGCCACGCTGCCTCCAGGAATCCAGCTGGGAACATCCAGGGCAGAGACCCCCGCCTAGGCGATACGCTGTGGACGTAAAACGTCCCTTCCCAGCCATACGCGGAGGCAAAGCCTGGCACAGGCAGCACTGCCCTCGCCCGGCGCTTGTCCCGGTGCCTGGAAACTCCCTCCCGGGAGCAATATCTGTATTTGAAACCATCGATCCCTGAGGAAGATTCAGAGGGAATCAGAGGGGGTGTGGTGAGACGGGCACGTGCGTGGGTGAGACCCCGGCGCCCTCTGCTCCTGCCCAGCCGTGCTGGGGCCTCCACAGAAACAGGGGAGTTTTTTTTTGGAAAAACATTTGGTCTCCCATATAAACGCACATATGGCATAAGGGGGGGTGCCCAGGCTGCCCCTTGGGGTGCCCATATGGAGTCGGTGTCGCTGGGCGCGGGAGCCCTTTGCCGGGCAGGGCAGGAGCCGGCGGCTCTTCCTCCCCATGCCCTGGTTGGGGGCTGGGGAGGGTGTTAAGGGCTGTAAAGGGTATGAAAAAGACAACAAAGGCGCAGGCCCCCACGGGGATGCCCTAAAATATGGGACAGGGGGGCTTGAGCACCTGGAGGGCTTAAGCCCAGGTTTCGGTGCCCACCATGTGCCTCT
>NW_010273135.1:2552-3430 GCF_000690775.1 Eurypyga helias | reverse complement strand
GGGGATACACAGCTCGGGGGAGGGGTGCACACTGTGTCCAGAGGCTCCAATGACGCTCTAACCATTTTTTTTTCCCTTTCTTTTGCAAACAGGCCATGAACTTGGTAAGTTGAGCTTGAGTTTGTGATGCCTTTTGTTCCCGAATGCCTTTTGCCCCTTCTCCTCTTATCCTGGGGGAGCAGGGACACCTTCCAGACCCGGAAGCTCCTGCCCAGGAGGGCAAGATTAAAGCATTAATTAACATGGGTGCATTTGGGGAGGGGGGAGAGTCAAGGGACCTGCCCTGGTCCCTTGGCTGGGCTGCACAATACACTTGGATTGGGTGGGGGTCTTTGTCTGCCCACGTAACCTCCGTCTCCCTCCTGTCCCCCCACCCAGGACCAGGTCTCGAAGGATAAGGCTCTGCAGAGCATGGCTTCCATGTCCTCCGCGCAGATCGTGTCGGCCAGCGTCCTGCAGAACAAGCTCAGCCCCCCCCCTCCTCTTCCTCAGGCCGTCTTCTCTGCTGCCCCCAGGGTGAGGACAGCCCGGCACCCCCACGCTAGGCTGCTCTGAGGTGGGGGGGACACGGCTCCCCACACACGAGCTGCACGGGAGACGGGGTTGGGGATGTTCGATGGCCCCCTTGGATGTGGTGGCAGTGGAGGGGGGCTTTGGGGGCTCCCCGTGGTTTGCTGCAGGTGGGGAGGGGGAATTTGGGGAGAGGGTGTTAGAAGTCGCTGACTCTTCCTTGTGCTCTTCCCCCAGTTTTGGAGTGGGCCTATCCCAGGACAGCCTGGACCCTCTCAGGAGTAAGTACAACACCCCTGTGCTGGGCAGGACTCCACTTGGCGAGGGGCTGGGGTGACCCCGGCTTCGTTAACCTAACGATGCTCTTT
>NW_010273135.1:2045-2408 GCF_000690775.1 Eurypyga helias | reverse complement strand
GGTCCCCTCCCCAGCCCTGTCAGGGGGGGAAAAATGGATTTAAACATGGCCAAAAGCCTCACAGGGAGCGGGACCCCACTGCTCCTGGCTGTGTGTCCCCCCCCCAGGAGCAGGGCCATGTTTTGGCCATCCCGTGGGAAGACCCTCGTGCTGGGAGATGCGGGGGCGGGGGGGTGCGGTAAGGACAGCAGCAGCGTGGTGGTGCAGGGGGGGGCTTGCCCTGGCTCACATCTGCCCCCTCTCCGTGCCCTCCCCAGGTTATGAGCCCTTGGCTCCGCTCCCACCAGCCGCCTCGGCCGTGCCTGTCTGGCAGGACCGCACCATCGCCTCCGCCAAGCTCCGGCTCCTCGAGTACTCCGCCTT
>NW_010273135.1:1190-1942 GCF_000690775.1 Eurypyga helias | reverse complement strand
CCGAAACGGTAACGGTCCCCTCCGTGTCCCCAGCAGCTGGGCGGGATGATACCCAGCCCTCTACTCGGAGGCATCTTGCTTTCATCTGACCTCTCGTTGTAACTTCCCCGCCGCGGCCCTTACAGTACAGCAAACACCTCTTCGTGCACATCGGCCAGACGAACCCCTCGTACAGCGACCCGCTGCTGGAGGCCGTGGACATCCGCCAGATTTACGACAAGTTCCCGGAGAAGAAAGGTGGCCTCAAGGAGCTCTATGAGCGTGGGCCCCAGAACTCCTTCTTCCTCGTCAAATTTTGGGTAGGATGCTGGGAGGATGGGTAGGGTTGTCCTCAAGCCAACCTTGCGGGTTGGGCACCGTGCCGGCGGAGCGGGAGCATCCTGAGGAGTTCCATAAGCCGGTGTCCCTTGTCCCCATGGGGAGCCGGGCGTGATGGCACCTAACAGGACCCTCTCCCCGCTTTCATCTCTCCAGGCGGATCTGAACAGCACGATCCAGGATGGGCCGGGGACTTTCTACGGCGTCAGCAGCCAGTACAGCAGCGCAGAGAACATGACCATCACCGTCTCCACCAAGGTGTGCTCCTTTGGGAAGCAGGTCGTGGAGAAGGTGGAGGTGAGTCCCATGCCCCGCTGCATTGGGAAGGGGTGGGAATTGGGTGTGCTGTGGGTCCTGGGATGGAGAAAGCCCCAGGGTTGGGTGTAGGACACATGGGTTCACGCCTGTCCCGTGGGTGGGGTGGAGAGGACATC
>NW_010273135.1:0-1051 GCF_000690775.1 Eurypyga helias | reverse complement strand
ATCCACCGGTCTCCCATGTGCGAGTACATGATCAACTTCATCCACAAACTCAAGCACCTCCCGGAGAAGTACATGATGAACAGCGTCCTGGAGAATTTCACCATCCTGCAGGTACCTCTCCTCCTTTTCCAGGGAGCGTTTCCTACCAGGAGCATGGTGCCCATGCTTGTGTCGCGCCTACCAGCCCCGCTGTGTGCCAGAGCTCGTGTGAAGCCCCCCCAAAAATTGGGCAGCAGATTTTTGGTGATGCAATTCAAGTGGCTGTGCCTGAACCCTCGTGAATGCCGCAAAAAAGGGGTATCAAGTTTTTGGAGGTGCAGTTTGGTGGAGCAAGGACTGAGCCCTCAACATCAGAAGGGTATCGACTGGTTGGAGCGAGTCCGGAGGAGGCCACGGAGATGCTCCGAGGGCTGGAGCCCCTCTGCCATGGGGACAGGCTGGGAGAGTTGGGGGGTTCAGCCTGGAGAAGGGAAGGCTCCGGGGAGACCTTGGAGCCCCTTCCAGTGCCTGGGGGGCTACAAGGAAGCTGGGGGGACTTTTTGCAAGGGCCTGTAGTGACAGGACAAGGGGTAACGGGTTTAAATTGAAGGTGGGGAGGATTAGATTAGATATCAGGAAGGAATTCTTCCCAGAGAGGGGGGGGAGCACTGGGACAGGTTGCCCAGAGAAACTGTGGATGCCCCATTCCTGGGAGTGTCCAAGGCCAGGCTGGATGAGGCTTGGAGCAACCTGGTCTAGTGGAAGGTGTCCCTGCCCATGGCAGGGGGGTTGGAACTAGATGATCTTTAAGGTCCCTTCCAACACAAACCAGTCTGGGATTCTATGATAACACGTTTTTTCACGGTAGGATTGAGATCCCTGAGCCTGTGCAACCCCTCCCCAAAAAACTGGGTAGCACATTTTTCATGGTGCAGCTGAAGTGACTGTGCCCGAGCCCACGCAACCCCCTGAAGCGCAGGGAGAACATCCGGGGTGACGGAATTCAAGTGGCTGTGCCTGAGCCTGTCCACCCTCAAAATAACAATTTTTTGGGGGTGCAATTAAAGTGGCG
>NW_010273134.1:0-2699 GCF_000690775.1 Eurypyga helias | reverse complement strand
CCCCCCACTCCCCCCGCCCCGTGTATGTTTTTTTCCACAGATCACTGGAGGCAAACATCGAATTAATTGGATCTCAATGACTGAGGTTGGTAACTTTGTATTGAACTAAGGTTATCTCTGTCGTAGTGTCTAGGTGTTTACAAGACATTTTAGGCGTTTCTAGAAAAGGCAAATCCAGAGAACAACATATGATAAAATTAAAAGGGGGTTACACTATTGTATACTCCAAATCCAAGTTACCTTAATTCTGTGTAGGGAGTAACACTGTGTGGGTCTGTAACAATCTATGCAGAGACTATAAATTCCGGAGAAAAATTTTGGAGGATTTATTTTTTGTTCTGTTTTGTTTTTAGAAAGCCTGCCACCAGAACAGCCAGATCGGTTTCCTTTACAACTAGAGGGCCTTGCACTATTTTGAAAATGCAAAGCCCACCCCTTTAGGTCAACTGGTTATTTTTAGGGTTAATTGATTATTTAATGACGCATATTACTGATGTTTATTGTTGCTAAAGGCTTCCAGGTCGACTACAGGTCTGGTTCTCTCTGTGAAATGTCATTTTCAGATGTGTCTTTACTTTTTTTGAAAGTAGCGGTTTGAGCAAAGTGAGGCAAGGCAACCTCAGCTGGAAACCAATGCTTTAAAAAATTTCTCCATATCACGTTTCCATTTAATACTCGGATTTTAAAAAAATAATATGATGCTGGAAAAAAACTCGGCATGCCTAAACGTATTGCTAGACTGCAGACATAATGGGAACCCAATGCCGTTTCCAGTGGTACGACAGGAAAATTTACTTTTCATAGTGGTGGAAGTTGAAATCACGCCATTCATGAACTGGATAGCAGTATCCAGATGGCTTTAGTCTCAAGCCGATGTCCAGCGTTTGCAGCATTTGGGGTTAAAACATAGAGGTTTTTTTTTTCACCAACGCAATTTTGTGCTGCGTTTTAGGAACAATGTAGACATTTAGAACGAATATCATTCAGTTTCGTGCCCCTAAGCGCAGCAGAATCGCCTTTGCTTCCCTTCCTCTGAAACCGATGTCAGAAAGGAAAAAGAGAGAGAGAAGAAAAGAGAGAGAGAGAGAAAAAAAAGATAACCCAGTCCCACTGGATTTGGTGGTTGATTTATAACTAATGAGCCATACGATCATATAACAGTATTTAACAAACATCTGACAAATGTTCTGGGCATCTTCAAACATGGCTTTGTTCAGACTGTATGACTTGAAACACGTCGTTGCCTGGACCAGTCTGGATACTGATGACTCTGAAAGCCAAGATGTTGTTCCCACTGTTTTCTTTAACTCCCTGCGGGTGAAAAAAAAGGGATGTAGGCTCAGCCCCACAGAAGAAAGATAGAGCAGAAAGAAAGACAAAGCGGCAAGGACATGTGCCTCCCAAGCACAACGGGATAGAAGGCTGCATCCTGAGAGCTAGGAAACATTTCTCGTCCCAATGAAAGACTAATGCCCTCCTCCTGCAACTGCAATTTCCTTTTCAACAAAAACGTGCATAAAATGGGCGCGGTGGATAGCAGAGACCTATCGGTTTCCTGCTGTAGTTCTGCTAATAAATAAACTTCTAAATGTTTGAAACACACTGTCTGTCACATTCACAAGATAGGTACTGCAAATTCCTGTTGCAAATATACAAACAGAGATCCAAGAGGTTGCCTCTGTTTTTGTATCTCCCTCTCACAAGAAATGCACTATCAAAACATTAATTATATTTGAAAGGGAGCAGATTATTTGTTTGAGAAAGAATTACATTCTTGATTTTATATTCCACACAGCTCTCTCCTCCTGTCTGCTGAGAGGGTTGAACTGTAAATCTGTCTCAAATGATGTACCCCTTAAATGTAGGTAGGTGTGTCACATTAGAGTAGTAGAGAGATGGGAGATAATCTGTAGGTGCTTTTAGACACCTCTGTGGGATGGGTCGTTAGGGAATATCGAAATCAACATGAAATTGCAAATCTAACATGTGAAGAACATACACCCTTATTCTTTGACAGGAAATACAAACACACATAGGCACACAGAGTTAAACCTAGTTAGTTATTAAACGCTGTGACTCACGGGATTTTGGGTCTACAGTTCCTGTTCGGATTTTTGTTTTGTGGGTTTAGTTTTCTCTTTTAGCTTGTTTGTTTGGTTTGGCTGATTTTTTTTTTTTTTAACTTCTTAATGCTACATGCACACCTTGCGGTAGCTCATAGTTGAGAAGCTACCAACTGTGTGAGTCATGAACCATCATTTAAAGAGTGTACCTTATTTTCTGCTTTTAAAAGGTCTAATAAAAGGGTTAAATAGATGCCATTATATCTCTACCTTTCTCATGAGAAAAAATTGCAATCTACCAGGCTTTATTAGGACCCCCTGAAATACTGTCCTTGGGATCTGCTTTTTCTACTCCCGGCTAACCAGCCACTCGGTATTTCCTAGTCTACCTTCGGACGCTGTTAACTATCTCAGCAGCATCGTTCTCCAGCATCGCAAGTATTTTGGCAGCAGCTGATGTGAGCAGTCCGTTCAGGAAGGTGTCATGATCGGGGAAATACATCACTGAACCAATACCATTAGCTTGGGACGCGGGGAAGCTGCGTTAGCACCAGGTCCTGCAGAGGTGGGCCCGTTTCTCTATTCCCGTGTTTCTTGCGCTCTGGGAAAACCAAGCCATGGGGCCTGAGGGCGGTC
>NW_010273133.1:3566-7246 GCF_000690775.1 Eurypyga helias | reverse complement strand
AAACCTTTCTATGATTCTATGACAAGGAAATATTGTACAATACTAAGATGCAGAAAATGACCGTTTTTTCTTCCCTTTTACTGAGATCTTTACTAGAACAAGTGACTGTATACTCTCTCACCATTGCGAATGTCAGGAAACAGCCAATTCTGTTAAGAGGTGGGTGTATTATGGAGATTGTGGGAATGTGTATATTTAGGTAGTTGATTTCATTTGTAAATTCTTACTTTCTGCAATTATTTCATTGACTTTGAAGGCTGACCAGGCTTTCAAGCAGTCATTCAATCTCTGCCCCTGGCTGCATCTACCTTCTCTGTCTTTCATGGGAGATACTCATGAAGAACCAAGCTATAACAGCTCTGCAAGTATTTCAGGCTGTCAACAGCAGTGCTTCCTTGTCCTTACCTTTCATAGGTATTTATAATACTCTTACATATATTCTCATATATGGTATTCTTCTATTTAACCTGAATGGTGCTTCCTTTGGATTCAACTTGCTTATTGCCCTATGCATTATAGGCATGAAGAAGGACAACTTTTCCTCATTTTCTTAAATGGTTCTATTTAGGAATATGTAGGATATTTCACAACAAACCAAACTCTTGAAAAGGTCAACACATGCATGGTATAGCACACAAAATCTCTAGCAGACACGTAACGATGCACACATGGTTTCATTCAAGTTCACACAATCATTTAATTCTTGATACACTGAACATATATGAACATTGCACATTCTTAAACATATGAAAGTCCAAAATTTTTATAACACAGTAAAACAGGATGTAAATGAAAGATACAGATGTTCTAATCCACCATCATAGTTCCATCTCAGCATTAGAAGGAAGTTTCTATAGGCACTCAGCCAGACACATGCAGAATAGATATTTTTCCACCCTTCCCTCTTTGGAAGTTAAAAAACACCAGGAATTATTACTGACCTGTTATTTATTAGAAGCTACAAATAATTGGATGAAGATTCTTTTAAGAAAACACAATTATTTCATTTCTATTTCATTCTTATTAAAAGAAGTAATAATTTTCATTTGCATCTTGGAAGAAGTCCAAAACTGGGACTCAACCATTTTCATTTTCCCTGTCTTAATTTCAGGTTTTGAGGCCAGTTTCTCTATTTTTTTTTTTCTATTGTCATAGACAGAAGATAGAGAAAATTGAGGAAAAACTGAAACTAGGAAAATTTCATTTTATGCCATGAAATTTTCGGTGTATTGGGCAAAATTTATGTTGTTCCGTTCTTGTAGCAAGACCATTTTTCACCTCCTACCTTTAATTTAAATGAGAACATTTTATGCAAAGATTTTATTTATAAACATTTGAATCCACAAGATGTTCCTAGGTAAAAAGGATAATTTCTGCTCCACTTCTAAGTATTTTAAAGAGACCAGCAAGTAGATCAGGGAGAAAGAGGATAAGTGGTCATAGATATATCATTTTGATTCACTGTACCTATATCAGGAAAAATGGACTTTTGAGAAAGACAAGGAGGCTGAACAAGGAAAGGAATATGGAGGTGAGCACAGGAAAGTTATAACCATGAGGAAGAAAATGATTATGTGAAAATTTGAGATTTATTGTACTTTCACAGGCTGATGGGAATGAATATATTTAAATATCTGCAAAAGCTTGTAGTTCTGCTAAAGTAGTTTGTATTGTATGAAAGCTAGATCTGTGTGAGATTTTGAAATACTCAGCTCTGTCAATAAATTTGTGATCACTTTTGAACTTTCTTTTCTCACACAGGCTATCAATATTACTTTTTTCTCCTAAGTCACACAATCTTCATTATGTATGAGAACAACAAACCTGTGCACGTTCCGAAATTTCCTGTTCTGAAATCTTAAGAAACACTGAAAGGAGATCAACTGTGCATGCAAATGAAGCCTTGAGTAGCTTCTATAGCATTTCTTTTTTTCTGTTGGGCCTAAAACCTTTTCAGAGAGCTGGAGGTTGGAGCAGGTAGTGACTTGCAAAAAAAATTGTGTCATATATTTGTAGTGTACCACAGAAGCCCATACAATTTCTAATTTAAATTCCAGAAGGTTTCATAACTATAACTTTTGGGGCTGAGAGTCTGCAAGAATATATGGCTCATTCCAAAGACAAATTGTTTTTAATATATGCCAGTCTGCAAGTTTGAGCATTTTCTCACTCCAAGATTTTGATTAAATTCATAAGAAACAAAATACAGAGATCTATGAAGAGGTTTAGCAGAAGCACATAATGTTCCTACATAAATACTTTCATAACACTACTCATTTTCTACTGTGCTAATTGTAATTTCTTTAATCCTTTCACCTGGATAGCCATTCTCACAGATTGTAGAAGAATATTAAGGAGCTACCCAATCTACTCATGTACCACTGGCAGAGATACTATGCAGTATAGTTCAAGGAACCAGAATACTTCAGCAAAACAATAGGAATATGATTCCAAGTCCAACTTTTGGATTTTAAACAATTAAAAAAAAAAATTGAAAACATTGTCTATAATATACATTTTTATGATTTGAGTTTTTGTGGATTCCTTCATAAAGAAATGAACCATGAGTCCAGACAACTCCCTGGTAACAAAATTCCCTTTGGCTTAATGGGGAAAGCTGCTGCTAAAAAGCCAGAAGTCATGCGGAACTACTTATTATAAAGTAATTTACTGGGAAGTCATTGGGATTAAAATATTTCACAATTCTTTCCTGTGGTTAACATGATCCATGAAATGATTGCTGAATCTGTACTATGCCTTGGGAAAGAGCTCAGTAGGATAACAAACAATGAGGAAATCCTACAGAGATTGTTAAAATTTCCAGACTTGCCAGTAAGACTGTCAAATGCTCTGTGACTGAAGAGGGACATTATCTACCCCACACAATAGGTAGATATCATCCTCCCTGTACATGCAAAAAGAAAATGGGGAGAAATGTCTCAGAGAGTGTTAGTTCCGACTGTTCCATGACAGGTTTTTTTTGTGCTTGTTTCTGCAGCCTTCAAATATATTTGTGATGACAGTGTTATTTTAACCCTGACAGTGATTAACATAGTATTATTGATGCTTTAGTTTCACCTGCAAAATAAATGTTAGGTTCCCTCTGGATTTGTTTTGAGTGCTGTGAGAAAGCTCTGCTCGTTCTCTTTTTACCTTTGCTCTGCATCACCTTGTCTTCATTATCAACATATTTCCACCAGCTCAAGGAGTCTTAATCTCTGGGGAGATTGCTAAGAATGTGCTGGGTGCTACAGCAGCCTTACAGAGAGGCATGCTAGTAAATCACTTTGTTTTCAGACATGTTCAAAATATGCTGCGTGCCTAACTCTGTCAAGTCACTGAAAATCTCAGGCTGAATTATTAGTGATTTTTTATGATGGTTCTTTCCAGGTAATTGGCCATGTCTCCAGGAAGCAGCCTGGCTCTTGCTCAGGCATCTGTCTGTAGCTGTTCTATTTAATACTTCAAAGCAAGCAGAATGACCACATGGATCATCACATGCCTGGTCACCCAAATTTAAGAAGATCTCTTCTAACATTGTTTTATTTATTTACTTCCTTTTCTGTTCAGATGTGGGAGTTTGTATGGGCAGACGTGCCACTTCTCTGTTTAATCCCAGTGAAAAGCAGATGAGGCTGTGGCATGCAGGTCAGCAGTTCCCTGCCTTTTAACTGAAGTAT
>NW_010273133.1:1870-3462 GCF_000690775.1 Eurypyga helias | reverse complement strand
TCCTGGAGGTTCTATGGTTAGTGAAAGAAAGCCAACAAAACACGAAAAAGTAGAAAATCCCAAGACCTCAACCTCCTGGTAATAATGAAGCAGTATTTTGAAAAAGCATGAATGACAAAAATACGGCAAAATAAAGTTATCTACATAGTTTTCTTGTGCATAGCCTTATGAATGATGGAGACCTACAGTGGTCTAACAGTCAGTATTGTACACAAAATTTTCAGGTAGTGTTTAAAAACCTAGGTTTCAGCCTAGTTCAGTTCTCATTTCTTTTTCCAAGACTTCGTTTTTTCTTCATACTGTTGAACACCTATGCTCATCAGAGCTGGACTTGAAAGCTGAACAAAAACGATTGTGGCAGCCAAATACATGTAATTTTTTATGCTTCATGAATCCAAATATGATGTTTTGTTGCATTATAATGTAGTTTGTGTAATTTTTATTTATGATTTATGAATAACTTTACCGTACACCGGCTTTATTTATTGGAAAGGTCAAAGAAATGGGAAAAAAATATTGTATGGACAATGCAAGTGCCTGTAGCACTTCCCAGCAAAATATTTCCATGACAGAAATTCTGCTAATACACAATATTTCTGACAAATTTTCTTACATCTTCTGCTTTACTGCTTGGGGTAAACCAATTCGAATTACAGCTCTCTTATAAGTCCTGAGTTTATTCTTCACTTGGGTATTGTCTATTCTGCTAGGCCACTGGGATTGTTGAAACAACCACTTCTTTACATATCAGAAAATAACCCAAACGCTGATGGGAGAGGAGTGAAAGGGGGGGTGGGGAAAACAAATTGAGTAGGAGGTGGGAGTTATTTTGTTTTGACCGTGCCCAAAGCAAGTCTGAGCAGCTGGGATGATGTTATGTGTGAGGAAATACAAACTCACCAATTTCCTTTTTTAGCCTCTAAAAAAAGTTAAAGAGAGAAACAGTGGATTGTGTACTTATACCGGCTTCTACGACTGCACCATCCCAGACTAGTACTGCGCTTTACTTCAAGATTCTTGTCAAAACAACCACAGGAATGGTAAAGAAAAAGAGTAGGAAACTCTTAGATATATAATTAGATCAATTTTCTGGTCTATATATCCATAAATGTTGGTTTTATTTTCTATGTGCACATGTATACTCAAATATATAAATGTCTCTCTGTGTGCGTGCATGTGTTTGTGTCTATGCACATCTCCTCAAAGCACAATTTCCAGAAATGTAGACTGTTTTGAAATGTACTCTTCTGGCTGATTTGCAGACAATCTACATCTAGTTAAAGGAGCCATGTCCCTTAATCAGTCCATATTTCAGCACTCCATTTCTATTCACACAAAACTTTGATTTTAAGCATAATTTGAGTTCCTGTTGAAACAAATGGGTCTTGAGCACATGCAGATCTTACCCATAAGCTTAAATGTTGTGATGAATAAGGAGAAACTTCATCTAAAATATATATATATATATAAATGTAATGAAAGAGAAAAACAAAATGAACCATTATTAAAAACAGAGATGAAATCTGTTTACTCTGTGGAATTTACTCTTCCAGAACACATAAAAAAAAAAAAAAAAAAACGAAAAAAAGACC
>NW_010273133.1:0-1845 GCF_000690775.1 Eurypyga helias | reverse complement strand
AAAGTCCACAGGCCATTTTTTCCAGTTATAATTGGATATTTTGCAAGTAGCTTAACAATATCAAAGGGATTGTTCAGTAATTAAATATCATACCCAGCTGGGTACTGAAATACCATCAAAACTACTGGGGTAATCAGCAAACTAGAGTTACTACCTTAAAATACATTGGTTATGTGCTTAAGCCTGCAAGAGAGAAGGGTGAACAAATGCAGCTATTTTTGCAAAAAATAACTACAGCAATAAAATCTTCGGGGAGCAGCCCATTCTTAAAGGTGTCTGGTTAAACATTTTATAACATGCTCATCTCATAAAGCTCTTGTAGTACACCGTCACGCATATGAAAAGTCTGCCAGAGCTAAAAACCAGAGCAAACCTTGGCATCGTGCTGGCACACGGGGTCCGCAGAGCACCTGCCTGCTTCCCTGCCCACCGCTGCCGGCTCCGGCTGGGCCAGGAATACATGAAACATAAGTCAAGCCAGAGTGGGTCTCGCAGTTATGTTACACTATTTTTTTTTCTTTGAGGCTCAAACAATTCCCACTTCCATGACCACAGACGGATCTCACTTTCTTTGTTTCAGAATTGCCATCTGTACGTCTGTGGTCTTAAAACATAAACCTCCACCTTTCAATATGTGTTTATTGTAGAAAAGAGTCTCAACACACTGTTTGGCTCTAATTATTCTAAGTACAATGGTATGCAAACACAACAAGTAAAAAGACAAGAAAAGGGCTTTAGGCACCAGTTTCTGACCAGTTACCTATCATGGCTTCTCTACACACCAGCCCCTGGGACAACAGACCCTTTGCCTCCAACCCCCATACACATTGACTGCCAGGTTTATTTCACTTCTTCCACCAGCTAATGTATAGTGTTATGCCAACTGCCAGCTTGTGCTGAGCTCTGTGGAACAGATGATCTTGAAAGATGCCATATATTTTATTGGGTTTTTTGTTTGCCTTTTTTTGTTTGTTTGTTTGCTTTGTGGTTTTTTGTTTTTCCCACTTGCTTTGTTATGTTGGTTTTGATTTCTTTTATTCTTTGGACACTAAGAGAGCGCAGAAAACTGATTGTGCCTCAAAAACTTTAAATTAAGGAGCTGGTTGCTACTCACAGAGAAATCATATAGAAAACACCTTCCTTGTCCTAAGGAGTCTAAAAGACAATTGAAGGAGAATGACCTAAGGAACCTGCAGTATATACTGATTAAAAATATAATTTCAGGTGCTGAGGAAGAATACACATTTGTTTCTTTTTAGTTAAGTTTCAGGATGCTGAATAAGATACTGTCCAAGATTTTGAAAAGTTCAAGAATAAATCACATCTCCCGATTGAAATGGATGTGCCAATGTTTCTATGGCAAAAATGATGATCATCAAATTTTCAACAGAAATATATTGATTTCAGTAAGATTTTGTTAAACTACTGCAATATTTTCCTTTCCAAAAATATTATTTATAAATTTCAAGTTATAAATTTCATGGTATGTGAGGCTTTTGATTACATCGTTCCAGTAATTTTTAAAGAAACGTTTCATAAATCCTTTCACAGAAATGTCAACATTTTGACTTTGCATGCTTATTTAGGAGGAAAAAAAAATATGTTAAATGTCAGAATTGTAGCACAAGGGAAATATCATACAATCATATAATTGTTTAGGTTAGAAAAAACCTTTAAGCTCATCGAGTCCAACCGTTAACCCAACACTGCCAAGTCTACACTAAACCATGACCCCAAGCACTACACCAACTTGTCTCTTCAGTACCTCCAGGGATCATGACTCCACTGCTTCACTGGGCAGCCCATTCCAACGTTTAACTACCTTTTCTGAGAAGAAATTTTTCC
>NW_010273132.1:30725-45486 GCF_000690775.1 Eurypyga helias | reverse complement strand
GGCAGACGCGGGGGTGCTGGGGGCTTTTGTGTGCGTGTTTTGGTGCGTTTTCCTTTCTGATCCCTGGAGAGTGTCGTGCCTGAGGAATGCCCAGGAGAGGAAGGGCTCTCAGAGAAAGGTTGAACTTGGTAACCTTCTAAATAAGCGTGAGGTTGGGAAATATTTAACTTAGGGACAGACAGAGGAGGTGGACTGGGTGTTGAAGAGATGCGTTTATTCTCGTGTGTGGTAGGTATGGAATTGTGGAATGAAGATTTTATGCAAATGAGTTTAGTCATAACATTTTCAGTAGCGTAGGAAGGGGTGGGTTTTTTCTTTTTTCTTTTCTTTTTTTTTTCCCCTCTCCCCTCCATTTCCCTTTCTAAAGTGTGAAACAAGATGACCAGAATCAGAAAAGTAGTAGGAGGTAGACAACATTAGAGGCTTCATTGCTGAAACTGGCTCTTCAAGAAATCGCTGGGAAGAAAACAATATGATTCATTGTTGAAGTGTCTTTTTCCTTAGATTTATTTTTGCACGCTGGTTGCAGTTACTTTGATTTACTGACTCCTTATGCTGAGTTTTCCCTCGAAGCAGTAATGTTCTTGGAGATCAGAAGCTCAGGACATTTCTGTGCAGTCAGCAGGCTACTGTCTGGTGTCTGTTTACTCCTGAGTTGCTTCGACCAGTTACTGAAAGCAAAGGTATTATTTTGCTCGTGCACCAGTGTAACTGAAATGAGGAGCCTCAGCCACTAGTTCTTACGGTTACGAATCAGTAAAAACGCTTTCTCAGAACAAATCTGAAGTGACATAATTCAAATAGTATGTCTGTTCTTCAACACTGATTTTAACCAGATAAAGATGAACACGGTGTCAAAAGAAGCCAGTTGTTGGTTATAAAAGGCACATGTCACATTTCTGATTATTACGTGATGTGTAATGTTATTTTTCTGTAGTTTTGGAATTACCAGGCAAACATTTTGGTTGGTTTTGTACGCTGCTCACTTAAGACTGAGAAATCCATGGTGGTTAAGAGGGGTGGAAGCATTTCTATAATGATATAAGCACTTCTGGTAAATAGGTCTTATCTTGGTTTTACTCCTTGAGTTTGTACCGTAAACTCTGAACTGGGGTTGATTTCGGTGTCCTGGTGTGGACGAACAGGGATTTTAGAGATTTGCCTTGTTGGTTCGTGAGGTCTGGAGGGAAGACAAGGAGGAAGATGCACACAATGCCCAGGCTTGGGAGCTCATTGTTCTTTGCCGTGCACTCTGCTGTCTTCGGGACCGTGTTCTCACTCAGACACGGTATCTTTTTCTTTTGAGAAGTGAAAGAGAATCAAACCTTTTCTACCTCTTTCCTCCTTCCTCAGAATGGCCTTTTGGTAACCTTGCAAAAAAACAAAATAGTAAATTAGAAGCTAAAGGGCGCCAAAACATTCCATATGTTTTCCTCCTCCCCTCCCAGTGCTGGCTCTGCTTCTTTCTCTGTCTGTAAGTGCATATACGGAGAGAGAGGGAGCACATGAGGTGAGACTCGGAAGTACACTCTTTTGAACCCCGCTCAACTTTGTTTTGTGCTCTACCTTCGCCCCCTGAATGCACACCCCAGCTGACTTGAAATAAAAATTATTCCACTTGAGGTTTGTGTATTTGCTTTGGGCTGTTTGGTCTGGAGGCACGCCTGCAAGGGAAACGACCAACAAGGGGCAATGCTACAGATGAAGGCATTCAGATGACTAAAGAAAAAGGAAATGTGCAGAGGTTAGAAGTGGATTTCAGCCTATACGTGGTTTGTTTGATTGTTTAATGTGCGTGTTTTTACAGCAGCATCTGGGAAAAAACCCAACCCAACAAAGAAAATAAACCCCAAAGCAATTGTAGGGTCACAGCATATCTGGAGTTGGAAGGGATCATGGAGTCCAACTCCCCTGCTGCACAAGGGCTTGAGCTGCTCCATGGTTTGGGTCACTGAGGTGTGGTGGAATCTCGGTTAGCTCACGGATAATTCCAGCTAGCTGATGATACTGAGATATGCAGGAGGGGATAAAAAGCCCCATGTGGGTGTTGAGGAAAAGATGCCAGTGAGCAAGATCCTTTGGAAAATAAGCAGCAGTGACTCTCATAGTTTAATCGTGAGGCCTCCAAGTTTTGGTTTTGACTCTTCTAGCTGACTTCAGTGCATAATTGGGGTGAATGACTTCAGCTTCCTTAACCAAAATGTGGTGATTGCCTCTGGATTGAGGATGCTTTTTTTTTTTTTAACCACGTGTATAGCTTTGGTGTGATAATACTTACACTGTTGTAGGCTGTTGTCTGCACGAATGCTACGATTTGAGCTCATTGGGAGGTACAGTGAAATACGTTGCTCCTCGGTGGTTTTATGGTTCCTGCAGCATGTGAATTGGTGCTGTGGCCCGAAAGGGGGATAACTCTCGATGTGGACAAGGCTGTTGATATCCCCAAGCAAAATGGAAAGCATTTCTCAGGCAGAAAAGGTAAGTGGAGCTAGGAGGGACAGACCTGCTTTAAACAGTAATTACATAGCTGGATTAACTGTTGTGGGTATAGATTCAGTGCCGCCGCAGCAAAGGGCTAATAATCAACAGCATTCACGGATGCGAAGAGACACAGTGTGTGTAATTCTTAGTGCTGATTACAGCTTAGGTGAGAAGAATGGCATTCTGATGTTGCAGTTTAATAATTGATTTGGTTTTTTAATAACATGCTATTTGTAAATTTACTATCAGCTACAAAATGCATCTCTCCGTTCTAGCCATACTGAGGAGTTGTTGTGCCCATAAAGAAGTTATTTCACTTTTGGGAGTGGGAGGAAAAAGAGTGCTATGAGCATATAGAATTTTGCAAGTATGTGTTACTGGCTGTGAATGGCACAGCAGAACCTGTGTTATCCTCTCAGCAAAGCTGTTTGTACATTAAGATTGCCTGAGGGTAGCTTTGATTTCATTATGTGCCATATTTAAGGACACAGGAAGCTTCAGTAACGTGTTATGCTCTGTGTTGTTGCTGCATGAATGCAGTGCTTGAGTTGTAGTTAATTTCTAGTTTAAAAAATGACAACTGCAAAATAATTAGTTGTTACTGGGTCCTGAAATGAGATGAGTGTGCAATATAAATTTAAAGGGGGTGGTCAGAGTTGGAGTTAACCATTAAAAAAAGCCCAAAAAAACCAACCCTTGGCTCTTTAACTTTCTAATGTACAGGTTTGCTTTTTTAGGATGGTATCTTGCTTAGGCTAAGTATTTTAAGGTTCAGCTGTTTTTTCACTCTGGTTTTGCTATGGAAATATATTGCAGTTGTTTCAGTTGCGTCAAGTCTAAACAAATCATCCTGCTTAACTTAAAGGGATGCCTACTATCTGACTGTAGCTCAGAGCTTAAATTTAAATCAGTGGGCTTAAAATACGGCATATTTAAAAAAAAAGAAAAAAAGCCTGTCTTGGAACCAAAACAGAACAAACCCCCTATTGATTGGAGACATGTTTTAGTGTGTGTTTTTTAAAGCTACTTGAAACGAAGCTTGCGCTCCACTGATGTTAAGGTGGTTTATTGCAGCAGGGAAGGTACGCGAGGTTGGCACTGCGGAATGGAAGGTGTCAGGGGGAGGTGAGTGTGATCAGATGCAGTTTGGAAATGGTGTTTCCAGTAAGCTGCTTAGAAAAAAATCTAGCCACTTCTTGGAGCGATAGGAGGTGTTAGGGAGCAGGATCTACAACGCAGTATTGTGCTCTTTATGTTGGTTTGCCAGCAGCATTTTACACAAGCTTTTATAATGTTGGTAGCTGTGCCCAACTGCTCTTTTCAGAGAGGCTGATGTATGAACAAAGGAGCAAACAAGATATGAATGCTATGCTGGCTCCTTTTGATTTAGGAGTCTGCTGGAGCAAGGAATTGCTGTAAGTGACTGAAAAAAAGCGCCCAGATGGAGATATTACCCAAGTATTCCCATCTCAATAGGTGGTGTTTGTTTGGTGGTTTTTTCTGGTTGTGTTGTTTGGTTTTTGTTTTTTCTTTTTTTTACAAATCTCTGTTCACTGAGCATCCAGAATCGTATGTTGACCTAGAGAAAAGCAAAGCTAGCTTGTATACAAACGTCAGTTTCCCCACTGTGCCTAATGGGGATCATGATGGCCTTTTTTTTGTTTTTGAGAAATTCTTAGAAATGTGTGTATGAAATGCACTGCATCAGAGCTGAAGACCTTTATCTGAATTCTAGAGATAAAGGTTTGCATGTGTATTTGGCACCTTAATTGTGTTGAAAGTGCAACTCTGAAAATGTAGATCACCTGAGGTATTGCATGAATTTGATAGATTAAAAAGTAAATTTGGAGTATTGAGTTACTGAAAACCGAGTAGTTCGTTGAACATGCAGGTTGCCTTTTGTTCTTCCTACAGAACACAAATGAGAGACTGGGTCACTGTTTTAAGATTTAGGATAAGTGGAAGAAAATGAGTGCTCGTTAATTTTGAGGTCTTGGTTCATCTGTGTATTTAATCTACTTGTCTGTATTAAAACCAAAAATTTGTTACCATGGTATTACCAGTCCCTGACACTGAGAGTCAATTTTGGCCTCTTTCAGAGATGCACCAGGATTTCTGTTTTATGACGACGGGGGTTACGTGGTCTCTAGTGCATGCGGTGAAGGTTGTAGTGTAAACTTACTTTGACCAGCAGTACTAATGAAGGTGATGTTCTAGTAGTTCTAAGGAAACGAGAGCTCTAAGTCCTGAAGTTTACCCCCTCCATCCCTGTTGCCAGTTAATTCCCCTTTTTCCCTGTCTGTAACATGGGTTATGAAGGGGCATGGATGTGCCTACGGACTAGCTGGCTGCCCAGCAGAACTGAAAATGCTGGTTTCTGTCTGGCCATGCCTTAGTGGGGATGTGATTAATTAGAGCTTTTCCTTCTCTGTCTGCCGGTGTGCACAAAACTTTCAGGAATGTTGGTTATTGCCGAGATGACTGTTGTGGCAGGCTGGTTTGAAATTCATCACCCACCAGAAGTTACTGGCATGAAGGAGAGGTTACGGGAACTGGGGAGGGGGGGAAGTGAGGTGATTTAGGGGAGTTTTTCTCTGACAAACCAGATTAAAGAAGGAGAAAGGAAGATCTGTCATCTCGTGCTTATAAAGATTCCTGTCTGCCTGATGAGCAGTTTCTCTTTATGTTCATCTTTTTTCCTATGGCCAGCTGTTTTTGGGTGGAAACAGGCAAGCTCTCGGGCACTTGGCCCATCTTCCCACAGATCTTCCTTCCTCTTTTTGGAGCTGTTTGGAAGCATTCTTAGTGATCATCTGGTCTGGGAGCAGGCATCTCATACAACTCTTGGTTAAGATACACAGGGGGAACATTCTTGTTACATTATGTTGAAAATGAATAAAAACATTAAGGAGGATAACTTCTTATTGGTGAGGAATTGCCATTAAAGTTGTAGAAACCCAAGCTTTTGTTTGCTTTGACATGGCTCTTGGGGTGTGTGTTTATACCAATTCTCCAACAAATTAATCTTTATCTAGAGTCAGCCCATTTCGTTTGAGGGGGCTAAGAGATGATAGATCGTGCTGGATCTCTGGCAGCTTGCAAGTGGTATGTATTAAGTTCTCTGGCAGATATTGTGTGTTACACTCCTGATCCTACAGTCATGTTTCTGTACATGGAATCCTGGTAGTCTGAATGTGCATAAAGGGAAGGGATGGGTGCATCTCCCTGGGGGTGTCGCTGATGATGTGCGTAACCTACGTCCATATCTGTGCCTGATGTGGGGTTAGTTGCTGTGCAAGTTACTGAATGTTAGACACACAGCAAGTGATGACAGCGTGAGCGAGAGATGATCCTTTTCTTTCCCTGCTGAAGGACAGGTAGCTTCAAGCAGCCCTGTTTTACTTCTGTCCTCTAGTAAATGGCTGTGACTCCTGGAACTTCATCTGTGTGTTTATACCTTGAGTCAGCAGTCTGTGCAGTGCTACTCGTTCCATAACCACCCGTGTATTACGTGAACTGACAAATTGTCCTTTTTAGCTTGTATCTTAACATTTGAAACAAAAGATATTTGTAATGTTGGCAGTAGAAGGTCTAGTGAAGAGAAGCTTTAATTTCCCTTTAAGTGAGAAACGGTTCAAAGCATGTATAGACTGTGGGAGAGCTGAAATGTGTAGGCAATAGTAGAGTTTTACTGTTGGAGTTGCAGTTAAAGGCATTGAGTCAGTTTTTTTTCTAGCGTGCTGCTGACATCGCTGTGGTCTGGAGGCAGCTCTTAAGACTGTGCTTTGTTTTAAACCTGAGCGCGTATGATAATTATGTGGTTGCATTGCTGTGTCAAGCAGGCTGATCCAGACTGGAGTGTATTGGTGTGGTGGAATAAAGAATTAAAACAGAACATGACAGTTCCTGTCAAAGCCTACTATTTTGGCAGCGGGTTTAAAGAAAAATGGCAAGTTCAGCTAGTAATTAACTATGTATTATGGGATGTTAGGGGATCAGAAGCTTTGTGCCAAATACCCGAGTCGTTAAACATGTGTTTAAGGATTATGCATCTTTTTAAACAAGTGTGTATATCACATTAGCCTGCTGATACCAGCAAGGACATGGAACTAGAATACGTGGTATTGATGCTAAAATGCCTCTTTATCTCTCCTTGATTTAGGAGTCTTCATCCATTCATGATGTTCACATGAAAAGTGTCATGAATACGAAAGCAGTAATTGATGGTACACCATAGAAGTTTAAGTACTTCTCCAGGAAATTATAACCAGTATATTATCATGGTGCCCAGGCTATCGCGACTTTCAGATTTGCTTTGAATTAAGAAGCAGCACTTGGCATGTGGGAAGGTTCTTCATGGCGATAGGGTCATGTAAAGTGTTTTTTCCTATACCTTTATTTGAAGAGTGGCTCTGAGCTGTGAAAACTGAGTTACATAGAGCTGCTTTCTGTCTTATATGCTGTATGTGTAACACGCAATAGCTGTGTGCTCTTCTGGTACCTGATACCTCTGTGCCTGGATGGTAGATCTTGTACAAAAAGGAATGCAATGTCTCCATTAGAGATCTTCTAATGAGGTCAGTGCAGGAGACTTAAACACTTAATCCTCATTTGTACAAACTGGGAGTAAGATGCAGGAAATCTAATTTATGTCTCCAAGGTCATTCATTTTCATGAAACTTAATAGACCTGCCTCTGACTGCTCCTTAAACCACTGAATTATGCTACTTGCTTTCTAATGTGAACCCTTAAGATGAGAAACTTCACCCAATGATGGAACAAACTTAAAGGTATCTATACATTTAAAGATTTCTGTGAGTCAAATGCCCAGCTCGCAAGAGCCATCAGGAAACAAATTGGCTTACATTAAGACTGGTTGAGCTGTGCATTTAATTTCTAATGTACTTTCTTTGTAAGACTTTAAGCTATAGGTTTATTATCACACACACGTGAGTAACTATGATGTTACTGGGAACAAAATCAACATGGGCATGTTTTTAGTGAGGTAAAACCCGTTTTATTTTATTTCTTGGGAGCTCGCTGTGATTTGCCCCTTGCATCTGTGGTTAATTAGGGAAACCTTCTCCCCCTTTCTTGTTCACAGTGTTTTCTGTGACTCAGTTTCCATGGTAAATTTTTATATTCCCTGTTGCTTAATTCAGCCGAACTGAGAGCAGAAGCTATGGAAGGCTTTCAGATGATGACAGTAGAAAAACTGTTTGGCTAGCCAGCACAAGGGCAGCCTTAAAGCTAGAGCAGGGTGTTGTTTCAGAGGTTAAGCTTTAAGTCAAAGGAATAGAGTGAAAGGGGTCAAATGTGGCAAACTCGATGAAGGTGAATGTTGGAGAAGGAACACGGTTGGAATATGGTAGTGCAAGTAGTTCTCTGAAGACAGAGGCGCGCATAAAACAGCCTAATGTGTGAATAAAGGGAATATGGATTTAGGGCTTCTCTGTTTATAGGCAGTCTCCTGGTCCTGCGGGGGAGGTTGCAATGGAAGGATGGAAGTCTGAATAACAGATTAGAAAAGGGCCAAGTTGACTGTTACCATACGCTCGTGAAAGAAAACTTAGGCAGAATCCAAGTTCTGTTCTGACCTGCTGGAACAATCCTGGTGTGGTTTGAATGTCCTTCTCACAGCTTTGGGATAGTGCAGAGGGAACAAGAGTGGTGCATGTAGTCTGGTAGCCTTCAGACTTTGTTTATTGTGCTAGAATTATGAGTGACATTGTGCTAGATGTCAAATGTCCTTTAGCAGGTTCGTAGGAATGTGTGTCTCGTTACTTATTTATTTTGTACCTCTGCTTCTATTTTTTCGTAATTATGCCCATTTCCCTCCTGCAGACTTGGTGTCTGTATCTGCTGTTACTTTTTTTTTTTTTGGTGACTAATACGAGCGTTTGAGGATATGTTTCTTGTTCCATGAGCCTCAGTCACTATGACAGCTTACCTTCTAGGGCTGGCTTTGCTAAACACAGTTCTGTAAAAGCATATCTGCTCATTCGGCTGGTTGGAAAAAGTCATTTGATTCTGATTTCCTGCTTCTCTTCATGTTGAATAGGCTTAGTCTTTTATTGTTAAATTTTATTGTCTAACTGCATGCTTCTCTTCCCATGCCTGTAACACATGAAAAATGAAACTGGCTCCACTTGTGTTCTCATTGTATGTCGCTTCTCTCTGTGCAGGCTTGCTTCAATTAATGAGCGCCCTATTCTCTTTTTTTTTCCCTACACTAATTATTCATCAAATAAGTACTTCCATAGCTTTTGTCCCAAAGTACAAGTTTAGTAAGATGTGGAAAGTAATTACTTTTGTGTATGTTTAGTGAATTCTTCTGAGTCCTGATAAGTTATATTCACATTTTTCCTTGCTGGGGCTTTCCTGAGGCCCTAATGCACGTGTTAGATATTCTTGAATAGAAACAAAGGCTGGGAGGGTTTATTAATGCCCAAGACCTCTTGTTTATAACATTCAGTTTGGAATTAAATGTGTTTCCTGTATTAAATCCCAAAGATAGCTTAATTAGGTTATGTATTTAATTCCTGAAGATGATAAAGGGTCATGCTACAAGTAGACAAAGAGAGATGGAAAAATTGCATGTTGTTAGTTCATAACAAGAGTTTGGGTGTTCTTGGCATTGCAATATTTGGATTGTGCTCCAGGCACTTAGAAAAACCCCAAACACAACTTGTTGCATGACCTTGAGCTGAACAATTTGTTGCAATTTTGTGTTTTTGCTGATGAAATAGGTGTGATCTCTGTCATTGTTATCAGGAAATGTATAGATCTTAAGCAATATGTAAATACTAATTTTTATATTTATTTACTTTGCTAATCTGAAAATGTATGTTAACTAGTTAAGAAATGACTACGTTTCAAAAATATCATTTAAGTAGCTCTTTTCAGTTTATTGTGCTTACTTGCACCTTTCTTCCCCCAGTGAAGAATGAACAACTTTTGGTATTTTACCAGGTTACTTTCCCCCCCCCCGTTGGAACGTAACAGGGAGGTAAGGTGTGCTTTAAAAGTATGGATGACGTTTTGGTGGTGGTGGTTTTTCCTGTATTGATATATGTTAGGTGGTATATTTGTGTCAAGGCAGCAGTGAGCTCTGTTCTGTGCGGCTACAGATCATCGCTGCATCTTTTAATTTAAGACATGGTTGCTGCTCTTCTATTTTCAAAGTCCAACTCGGGCAACTTCCTATTGTATCTTAGCATTTGTTATTCTGTGTGTTGATGTATCATTGGTATCTCCTTTGGTATTACTTGTTGATAGCAAAGCGGTTAGGGATCTTCTGATAATAGTAGCTGTAGAAATGTCTAGTTCTTCAGTAATGAATGGAAATTATTCTTACTGTTTTTAAATGCCTGTTGTGTTAGCTGCCAAATTTGAGTTATATTAACTTTTTTATGCTGAAAGTTTTGGGATGTATTTCTAGCTTGCTATTTTCCATGGTTCTCAGAACTGTTTTATGCTACAGTAGTTGTGAATCCAGCTTGCCCTGAAAATAAGCTTTGTGAGAAGTACTGTAACTTCTTACTCCTGGTTTACTTATATGTGCTTTTTAGCAGAAAATGCATGCTTTATGCTATGTAATAGCGGGATGTCTCTAGGTATTACTCATGGAGAGCTGCTGTACTTAGTTTCTCTCTTGCTGCTAATTGACTGTTCATTCAGGGAACAGTTCTGAATCAATACTGGAAATACATTGAGTAACATTCTCTCTACCTCCTTCAAGTGAATGAAATCGGGATTTTGCTTTCAGATGTACAGAGGTGAAGATCTCAATGAGCCTTCCGAGATGGCATGAGGTGGTGTCACCCATTAGTAAGCTAAGGAAAGCCAGGTTATTTTCCAAGTACATTCCTGTGTCCTTTGGCACTGTCTCAGTTGACATGCTTTTCTTTAAGTTGGAGAGACAAGGGTTTGATGGATGGACCACCATTCTGTTTGCTTGTAATTAAAAAAAAAAAATGTTCTTTAGAATCTAGTTCAGTAGGAACATGATTTGAGCCTAATGTAAATCTGGTTCTTCAAAACCAGTCTGTGGTTCAGTGGGTGTATGAAGAATAAAATTAATATTCTCTCTAGCTTGCTTCCATGTCTGCCCCAGGTGAGAGTAAGGAAGGAAGGGCTCCAGTGAAAAAAATGAGACAGAAGAGATTAACACAAAAACCAGACTGATCCTTCTCTGATGTGAACTTTCTGTGTGAAATCCAACCAGCTCTATTCTGTGTGGCTGGATGAGTCTTTGGGGTCGTACAGCCTTTCTGTAGTCTAGGAGAAGAGGTGGTGGCTGTAGTGAACTGCTGTCACAAACCCAAAGTGTTCTTCATACTTTAAAATAAAACTTGGCATAATAAAAACAATTTTTTGGGGAGCAGATCTTGGGGAGGAAGAGGATTTCCTTCTTTTCTGAATGTTCTTAGGCATGCGTATGAGTGTGCATGAGTTCATAGAATCATGGCATGGTTTGGGTTGGAAGGGACCTCAAAGCCCACCCAGTCCTGCCCCCTGCCATGGGCAGGGACACCTTCCACTAGCCCAGGTTGCTCCAAGCCTCATCCAGCCTGGTCTTGGACACTTCCAGGGATGGGGCATCCACAGCTTCTCTGGGCAACTTATTCCAGTACTTCAGTTGTTGATTGTGATTTATTTTTTTCCCCCTGCATGTTGGGTGGGGTTTTCTTTGAGAGAAAATGAAGAAAATTTCCACTGTGCTCATTTTCCACACTGTGACAATAGAGACACCACACTTAAGGTACCATAAAAGCACCACTTCACTGTAGCAGCAGAGCCCTTGTCTTCAGTGTTTTAAGTTCAGGCAAATGCCTTGGTGATAAAAAGTATTTTAAATTTTGCAAGTAGTGGATTTTTATGTGGGTAGCATCACTTAAATGTCCCTTTGAGATTGTTGCCTGCTTAGTTCCTTGATGTTAACAGTTCTCAGGTCATCAGTTCCTGCTTGCAGAAATAGGACTTTAGGGGCCAGTCATCCATAGCACAGTCTGACTTCTGTAGCTGTGGAAAAACGTCCAGTGTTTCAAAAGACTGCAGATGTTAAGTGTTTGTCAGAAAGAACTTGCAGAGCATGGAACGTGACTGATAGGCTTGCTCTAGTGACCTGATTAGCTGTGAATTTGGACTGTAGATAAATTGGCTGTCAGGGTGGGCTGAAAGTGTTGTCTCCATAGCACAATACGCTTTTTATTTTATTATTTTTGCTTTAAACCACGGGTATCAAACCAAACCTCCACTGCTATGGGGACTGAACACCGCAGAAGCTTGAACTGGAAGTTTCCATATGAATGAGAAATTGCTTAGAGAAAGGGTGTGCAGGAAGTCTGACACTTGGGGGTACCCCTGGGTAATGAAATGCATCGTATCGTATATGCTATTGCAGTGCAACATCTATGGAGTTGGTTTCAAAATGGGAAAGAACTTCTTACCAGCAACAAAACCCCTCCCCGATCCCTTTAGGAGCTGGATACCCATCCGAGTTACGTTTGTCCGTTATGATCAGTTGAGTATATTCCTGAAAAGGCTTTGTGAAGTCTTGCTTTTATGACGATCCTGAGCGTGAGGAAACCCACATTTCTCTGTAGTGATAACTTACTCAGCCATGTCTAAAACTTGATGCTCTCTTGTAGGAGGCAAAAATATTTGCTATGTATTTAGTTTTCAGTGAACTGTCATAGTTGAAAGATGTTTAAAGAAATCTGCCATTAGGTTATGAGGTTTACTTTTGCTTGTGTGCTTTTTTTTTTTTCTCCAACATGGGATTTCTTGCTATTTTCTCAGTGAAAGAGCCCATACAGTGCCTTTTATCATGGTATAGTCTAATCCAAAAGGAGAATATATGAAAAATATACTGGTTTGGGAAATGTGCTTTTCACCAGGAGGAATGTTACACCTCACCTACGCACCATTCATTCTGGGTGTGTTGGGATAGTTCATTATAGGTATATTTACTTTGGTATGGTATATTTACTTTTGTGACTTTGAATAAAGCTCGAAATTACACAGTCTTTGAGAAATTGCTTCATGTTTGGCATAGTTAGGTGCCAACTTCTGTATCGGTGATAGATTTGATACATAGCACCACGTAAAATGATGGAGTTAAACTTTGAACTTCATTCTTCTTGGTCAGAGCAGGAGGGAGATGGACACACACGCAGCCTGTCGAGTGTCTGTTGTGGGGTTGGTGTTGACCTGGCTGGAATGGTTACTGCATGTCACAGGTCTGAGGCAGTGACTGGGGTAAAGCAAAGTAGAAATGGCTTTCTAGAGGCTTTCAGGCAGTCTGAAGTATTTCAAACAGAGTTGAGAGGAAGGGTGAAGAGCTGTGGAGTTGAGTACTAGGGGAGCTTGGGAGTGCAAAATTATTTCATGGAAATAAGACAACACTTAAACAGGTCTGAGAGACTGATCTGGTGATCAGCTTTTCAATGGGAAAAGAGCTCCCTGGTTTGAATTACAGGGCTATGGTTAAACGATTACATGAGGTATGTTTAAAAATAGCAAATGTATCTTATGTCCAGTCAAATAAGGTTCTCGGCATCCAACACTCCAGTGAAACCTGTGTTGACTTCCATCTGATGGCCAAGTGACTCAGATTCTGTTTCTTGAAGGAAAATGGCTTTTTCTATTTTAGATTAATTACATTGTTGGCTGTAACAGCAAATAATATTGTACTGGATTTTCTGTAAAAGGGTTGGATCTGTAACTGTGCAAGCACGCTTCAGTTCAGCTATTAAAAATGGGGTTTTTTTCTATGCTTATGTGAAGGCAAGTTAGAATTTGTGAAACCTTTTTTTAGTGTGAAATGGTCTGTTGAATGCTCCTCCAGCTTGCTTCTGTGCACTTCAGTTTGCCAAATTAACAAGCTATTAATAATAGCCACTCTTGCTTTTTCAGCTTGAAAGAGTTGGTAAGTGTGGAGCTATATGTAGTTTGTATTTTTAATTAAACTTGTACTGGGATTATCTTGTATTACCAGTTACCTTCTAGAAGATTATGTTCATAAAAGGTTCATGAGATGTTAAGTGGAAGAGATTAAAGTGATTGTTGGCGTGTAAGTAGAATTATTTGTTGCCTACGCAGCATTTGTTCATAGCTTTAATTTGCCAGTAATGGCAGACAAGTAAAATGCAAGCATCTGAATTTTAAAATCTATACTAGCTGACAAAACAGAGCTGTATTTCACAGTGATTGTCTCTTTTTTTAATTCTTTTTTTCATGTGATGTTTAGCTGGTTAGAAATATTGAGTGCAAGAAGTTTTCACGGCGTTTCTGTGCCGTTACTTTGTGGTGATGCTCCCAATGGTGTGAACAGCAAAGTATTGCATTAAAGAATGGAAAACCACTTAAAGCATGGAGGGCACAAATGAGCATGAAGAACTGATGAGCAGAGGCTGATGAGAAGATAGCTTCCATTATAGTGGATTTGTAAATCCTTGCTGTACCGGTCAGTTAGTTGATACAGGAAAGGTGTTGAAGGAATCCTGCGCTTAGATAAATAACGTGTTGAAATATGGTGGGTATGATTGTGTGCATCTAGATGTGTTCAGAATTAACTGTGAAATACGTGGCAGCAGTAATGAGGAATACAGTGGGTGTCTCTCGGCTGTTAGCGGAATCCATTAGCAAGTTTTGCTGTGCTTGAATGCCTTTCATTGTAGTGCTCTCTGATTCATCCTAGAGCAGTAGAAGTAAATGGCATCTATTCTCTGCTGATATAAACACTTCCTATATGCTTTACAAACAGTGATGTTACAGTTTGAGTAAACATCTGTTTAGCCTTTAATAATGGATACCAGGCAGGTTGTAGAAGTTTTTGTATGTATTTTAACTGCAACAAGGGAAAACAAACATGGGACATGATGTGGCAAACGTTTACGTTGTCTGATTAACACAGAGGTACTGTGGATATGTGACTTACTATTTTGAAAGGAAATCCATGGGATGAATTTTTGTGTGTGGAGAAACATGTTGGATACTGTGAGACCAGTTTCCAGTGCATTCTGTGATGCTGCAGAGATGTATTGCACTGTTGTGCTCTGTATTCCACTTGGAGTGAGTCCAGAGGAGGCCACAGAGATGCTCCGAGGGCTGGAGCTCCTCTGCCATGGGGACAGGCTGGGAGAGTTGGGGGTGTTCAGCCTGGAGAAGAGAAGGCTCCGGGGAGACCTTACAGCACCTTCCAGTGCCTGGGTGGGCTACAAGGAAGCTGGGGGGAACTTTTTACAAGGGCCTGTAGTGACAGGACAAGGGGTAA
>NW_010273132.1:24968-30515 GCF_000690775.1 Eurypyga helias | reverse complement strand
TGCCCTGCCCATGGCAGGGGGTGGGACTGGGTGGACTTTAAGTTCCTTTTCAACCTAAACCATTCTACGATTCTGTGTACGTCTCCTAAAAATATTTTCCCCTCCCATTTTTAACAAGATCTTCCCTTGTAGTTCTTTGAATTTGTGTGGGCTGAGGAAAAAGATTTATCTCTATGTGAATAGCTCTGAATCAGTGCATCACAGCTGACTTGTGCCAACGTTGTGCAATACTCATACAAAGCCTGCTGTTTCAAACTGATGATGACTGTGAAACTTGACATTACCACTAAGTGTTCCACATGATAATACACTTATCTCAAATTTGGAGATGTTTGAGATGATTAAGAATTAATGATTAATCCTAATGGCTATTTGGTTGCCAGAAGTATATTCTGTTAACAGTATGTCCAATTTATCTTCATCCAGCTTTCCTTCTGCCCCACAATGATGGTTGCATTATGTTGTCAGGGTAAACATGTGCCTAGCTGACGGAATTTACAGAAAAACTGTGTTATGTGACTGTACTTAGAGGTCATATATTGAGTGAGATGTGTAATTTGAAAGCTTACAAGGCAGTGACCATCCCTAGTGTTCTGCTTTGACCTGTGGGAACACAATTCCTGTCTGTAGCAACCTGCACAACCAGATACTCATTGCAGAGCTGCTGACGAATGCATCGCTGTGTTTTCAAACATAACTTCTTGGGTTTTTTTTTTTAATGTTCTGACAGATAGGCAGTGCATACGTGATAGCTAGTCACCACGTGGTGGCAGTTTTCTCAGGAAAGGAATTTGTGTGGATAGAAAGTCTGAACTTTGCTCAGACACGAAGAATGCAAGCATGCTTTGAGTTAGGCACGTGAGTTACACTGACCACTCTGTCTTCCAGATGTAGTGAGTTTGAGAAGGGGTATATTTCAGAAAGGACTGTTGAGAAATTAACGTTAGCTCTGTCATTGGATTTAGTATTTCCTGCATGTCTAGCCAGTGAAATGCTAAATGCAATTTTTTCAATTATAAAGGCTTAGGAAAGCTTAGAGATTATTTTCTGAGATTTTAAAATATGTACTGTGTAAGACAGAATGCAAAATGGTTTCTTAATGTAAGAATGTGAAAATGGAACCAGCTAAAACATTATGCCACCCTGATGCAGCTTTGATGCTACATTTTTAGCAGTAGATTAAATACTGATACCTCTTTCTACCCCAGATTTTTCTTCATCTTTCAGTTCCTGACGCTCTTTCCCCCCCCCCCCCCCCCCCTTCTAGTACACTCTTAAAGCTCTAGCAGTTGTTCTAATGTTTTTATAGAAAAACTAGTCAAGTTTCTGTAGTTTTTTCCACTACTTCTTTATTAAAAGTCAGTTTTTAGTTCAGAGGTAAAAAAAAAAGAGGATTTTCTTCTATACATGGGTGAGTCTGTTTGTGAACAGGAAATCTGCCGGACTTGGTAGGCTCACATGAAATATCTTCATGTTGGTGAGAAGGAGCATGAAGTCCCTTGGCTGCGGCAAAATCATACCCAAGATCAAGTAAACAGTATATGAAATTAAACCAGTAAAATAGAAAATAAATGTGTAATTACATCAGAAATGAAAGACAGATGTTGGTAACAGAGGGGTTTTTGAGGGCTGGTATGAAAACCATGCAACAATCTGATGCTTGTTTGGACCAGATGTTAGCTCTCAAGTGTGAGTTATGTGCCACTGAAACTGCTCAGGATACTGGAAAAGAAGTTCTTATACTTCTGAGGATTAGGCAAGTAGAGAGGTTAAGAGGAGATTTATAAGGCTGTCAGAATATTTTGCTAGGAATGGCAACACTTGAATTGAGCAGGACAGCGAGCTGCCTCCTACAGAAAATCACTTGGCTGTGGTGGCAGGGTGCACAGGTAGTCTGTCTTGTGGTACTAGCAAGGTCGTGAAGAGTTCTTACTGTGCCACTGTTGGCTTCTGAGACTAAGCAGCTTCATGTAGCTCTTGGAATTAGCTTAGCCCAGCCCCAAGTATCTCACATCCATAAGCTAACTTGTATTTATGAAATGGATTTATTAAATGCTCTTTCCTTACTATCAGAGAAGCTGAAATTTCACCATGCTCAACAGTCTTTTTAGTGAGCTAAAGGTGGCACTGTGCAGCATTGAAGTGGAGTTGGAGGAGCCCTGAAAATGATTTTAGGTCCAACTGTAAACTCTTTAAAATACTTAGATAAGTTCTGTTGTCTTTATTTAGCCCTTATTTGGGGGAATGTTTCAGGACTGTTCCATAGTGACCCAAATACTAGCAAGCTGATTTTTAAGTTTCTGCATGTTCTATTGCCTTGCTTTTAATTTTATTGTTTTAATTTCATGTTGGTTTAGACAATGCTGTAGCAGACCGACTGCTCGAGTTGTCTACTGCACAAAGACACGCTAAGATGACATGACTGAAAGTGTGGTGCTTCCTTTTCTGATGTATTGTTTGGCCCTCTTGCGTGTGCACGCCTGTGTGTGTGTTAGCAGCTCTGTCTCCAAGTGGCTGGTTGAATGCTCAGGGTTGCTAAGATGCACAGGTCGCTCATTTTGTGTGTGTTTTAGCTTATTGTAATTTGATGGCAGCGTTTAAGTGATTGCTATGAGAAATTGGTTCTGTTGAACCAATTCTGGATGTTTTCCCCTTTGTACTCCAGTGTTCTACTCGCCTTGTAACTTGCAATGGGGAAAGCAGGTATCAGAGAGAACCTGAAACTTAACTAAAGGTAAGGTTTGCTGAGGTTGCCTTTAAGCTTGATTAGTGTGCAAGTGGACAGTTGGATGGTTAGTCTTTTAGAGGCCAAATTAAGATTGATACTGAAAACTTACTTTTTGGTTTTGTAGTGGCCAATCTACCTGGCTAGACTGTGCCAGTGAGGTGGGATGCAGATTTCAACACCTGTAGTGATATCCTGTGGTTTCCTTACAAACCTGTAGTTCTAAGAACTTGCTTGATATTTTTTGTTTTTAACTGTAGAAAGTAGTAATAGTTCTTGCTCCTCAGTGTCAAACTCTGAAAAGCCCCCTCTGCAGGGAGATCTCATCTGAATTGTGGCTGTTGATCTTTCTGCTTAGCTTGTTTGCTCTTCTGCAAGCAGTTTGTACAAAAAGTACCTATCGCATAGCTTGCTTCTGGTTGTAATTTGATTCAGGCTTTCCCATCTGTCTTCCTGCAATTTCCCTTTCCTAGTTTTTTGTTTAGTTTGTAATGGAGAATGATGAGTAAATATTTCTGGGTGGGAAGCTGTCAAGAGTAGAAACAGTGCCCAAGGTAATGTTTCACATGAAGAGAAAAAGGTCAAACAAAATAATGTATCTTCGAGATACGGAGGAATGAGAGTACTTTTAAATATTTGCAAAAGCAAAGGGGAAAAGATAGCACCTGGCTTGGGAATTCAGCATTAGTTGTGAACTTGAGTCCATCAAGAAATGATAGGGCGATAACTCTTAAACCAGTGGTGATGTTTGAAGAATTTGGGGAGATGTGGAACCCAAAACCATAAATCATCTTGTTCTTAAGAAATAAGAATACTTGTACTTGTTTTTAATTCTGGGTGGAGCAAGGATTACTAGTGCTGTTTTTAATCTTGTCAGTAGTTTGGTTTCTGCCATAGCAGATGTGTCTGATTGTTTAGCTTGTCCTCATGAGTCTTTAACTGGGCCAACCAGTTACATTTGAGAGGTATGAAGGAGAGGTCATAACATTTGAATAATGGTGAGCTTGTTTGTAGAAACTCAAGATCTCATCTGTGTTGAGCAAAGCTTATTTGTTTTAAGAGGATTTGAGAATGAAAAATGTGTGGAGCACCTCACAGGTATCTGTGGAGGTAAAAGGAAGGGCTTGGCTGTGATCTTGCTAAAAACAGCCTCCCTTCCTCTCTAACAAGAGTCCAGAGTCTGTCAGCAGGTGCTTGGTTCTGTTGCTCACTGCATTTCGTTTGGATGTTGTGGCTTGGTTCCTGGGAAACAACATGCCTGAATGATTTGCAGGGACAATCCCAATCTTTGATGTGTACTGGAGGCTGGGTAAAGGACACCTTTAGTTATATGCAGTTGTGATAAGTAGTACTGGCTTTCCTAAACAGCTGTTCTTAAGCTTCTGCAGCCATGACCTGAATTCATCAGCTGACTGCATCATTGGGAATGGAAACTGCGCTTGACTTGACTTGAAGGATCAGATCATTGACATTCAAGGGACAGAATGCAGTTGATACTCCCCAATTCTAATAAAACTTGGCAGCTTTACTGTGACAGCCAAGCATTGTGCCTGGAGACTCGCATTTACAGGATTGCCAGTAGTACGTCTCCTGACCTTGTTTTTCTAAAGAACCAGAAGCATTTGTGTGATGCAGTGGGTAGTTCATCTCCAACTGGCTGCTGGGCTCTTGGATGCTCATAATGGAGAGTGTGAAACTGTCTGTGTGGTAGTGAAGAGTTTTGGTGTTGCCCCCAATTTGGATCTGAATGCCTGTGGATATGAATTGTTGCTTTTCTGCATTAATTCTCCTGTGTATTAGTGTGTGGAGCAGACTTAGCCTTCTGCAGTCAAGATGCAGGTATCTGCAGGCTTGCGGAGGGTGATGGGGAGTGGGAAACCACTGCTACAAAACTGCTGTCAAGAGACAGGGAAGGAAATAAATGTATATAGCTCCATGGCAGAATGCTCTGTTCTGAGGCAGCATGAGGAGAAAATAGTCATATTCTGTGACAGCAGAATCAATAGGGCCTCAGTTGAAACAAATGAGAATTTTTATCTCATGAGGCTATTGTTGAGGGCAGACTGAGGCAAATGTTTAATGGGTTCAGGCTTTTGAAATAATTCTGTAACTGTAAGGGAGAGGAGCATGCTTTTAAAATCTGAGTGAGCAATTATGAAAAGGAGGTTAGTCGCCACTTCTGTAAAGGGTTCCTTTTGTCAGAGTTGAGTATTCAGAGTTTGAATACGCGTGGGGGAGTCAGCAGTCAAAGCAATTACAGATTTTCTGTTTATGTATTTATTTCTTCAGTTCAGACTTGGTGTGTGTCGATTTGCATGTCTGTAAAATGTGGATGTTTGTCCCAAAGAAAGCTTAAACATATATGTACAGATAGAACTCCTGGTTTCGAAGGGAATACCTCTGCAAAATGAAACTTCAGACAGATGGGATTATATACCAGCATCTCTTTCGTTCTTGAATTTTGGCATTTAGTTTGTCCCACAGGCTGGTTCTGAGAAGTATGCAATTCTCAGTGTTGATAAGCACTGCAGGCATGCTGTACTGGAGCTCTGCGATCTACAGCTAGTCATCAACTGCAAAGGTACTCCTAAATATTTACCAACAGTAAAGATAGCGTGGATTACTTAGAACACAGCGGTACACGGGAGTAGTGAGAAATGGGCTATTAAGTCTTTAGGTGCAGCACCTTTTGCTTTTCCTAGTGCAGAGCAGATGAAAGACTAAGAAGTGATTCAAGAGGGTAATACTCACATCCATGAAGTGTTACCATAAATTGCACTGGAATATTGAAAGACTCTGATACTTCTGCCAACTCTTCTCCC
>NW_010273132.1:0-24937 GCF_000690775.1 Eurypyga helias | reverse complement strand
CCCCCCAATACAAAAACTTGAAATGTGTGGATACTTTTGGTTTTGCTTCTGACAAGAAACCAACATTATCCAGAAATATTAACACTTCACTTTGGAAGGAAGAGTGAGAAATTCCAGCTTGAATTTCTTGTTCATGAAAGACGTGTGCTCCTGCTCTTTCCTCCTTCATATATGTGTATATATGCATATACATATTGCTGAGGTATTTATTATGCAAACTAGTTAAAAGGAGTACTTGCTGGATTACTGGCATGTTCCTGTTTCAGATGTTTATTCTAACCTACTGTTTTGTTTAAAGTGGGAAGTGTTTACTTAGGTCACTTTTCAAGTTTGATACTTCTTGGTTTGTTTTTAAAAAGCTTGGAATACCAAAAGCCTGTGTTATATCCTCTCTTCAGTTACAGTAGTGGGAAGGAGGTAAGAAAAATGCCATTTTTTAAAATGAAAGAATAGCTTGAGTTTCAGAAATACTAAGCTGAATTTTTTTTCTCCTTCACCTTGTTAAATTAACATGATTGCATGTTTCACTTTCTATGCTAAAGAGTTTCTGATCTTCAAAGGCAACTTTCAAAAAGACATGCTGGTTCAGCCAGGGAGACTAATATTTTAGAGGGACTATTACCAGTAATAAAAAAGACAGAGTTATAGTTTGCATTAATTTTAATGATTTTTTTGTACAGTTCTTGAGTCAAGATGTGGGAATTTAAAGGGAAACACTGTTCTTAGTTCAGCTGCAGTGTGTTTATTCCTCATGTGTAGCATTATCTTGCACAGGCGTAAGAAAAGGCTGCGTGAGGCCTTGCATGTGGCTCAGTGTAAGAGAGATGTGAATTAATTTTCTAATCTCTGTTTAGGAGTTGCATGGCCCTCTATCTGTATTACCCCTGCTTGTCATCTCTGCCCTTCAAATGGGCAGAATGCTGTAAAAATTAGGAGTTTCAGGAGTAGGTTTAATGGAGGATAAGAAAACCCTAGTGTGGCCTGTGGTGCTTAAATTCTTTTCCCCTACCTCTGATGGAAAGGACGAGGATAACCCTTGTTTTTTCAGACTTTTTCATGGTCAAATTAATATTCCTTTGACAGTTTTGGTGTACCTGCTTCCCACTGAAGTGATGTGACTGACATAAAATGCTTTCCATATAATTATCCTATATTGTACCATCAGCTCAATATTATTTCTTCAGGTAGTCAGGTGTAGTTGTGGGTGGTATTCTGCTTCTATTAACATCAAGTGGGGATTGATATGAGAACTTGAGTTTTGATTCTTCCCCCACTCTTCAGATTAAGACTGTAATGGGTATAAACATAGAATCATAGAATGATTTGGGTTGGAAGGGACCTTAAAGATCATCCAGTTCCAACCCCCCTGCCATGAGCAGGGACACCTTCCACTAGCCCAGGTTGCTCCAAGCCTCATCCAGCCTGGCCTTGGACACTTCCAGGGATGGGGCATCCACAGCTTCTCTGGGCAACCTATTCCAGTGCTTCACCACCCTCTCTGGGCTCTGAGTACTAGTTTGTCTCAGAATTATTTAAGAGTGTGACTGTAACAGACATAATGAAATACATGCAAATGGCACAGTGAATATCCATGCAAAAATAATGAAGAATTAAACATCCCTGTGTAGTTAGAAACGACGTTGTATGCCTGACTGAGAAATTCATCTAGTGACAGTGATAAACAGTGTTCTTGAATTTAAACTTGAGCAAAAGCTTTTTTTGGTTTCTGTTTTGGTAACCTAACTTAAAGGTTTTCCATAATACAGCAAATGGAAAATAAGGGAAAAAAGGTGGCTACTTAAATAACTAGGAGTGGGGGAGAAGGCAATGATTGGAATTTTTTTTCTTCCTGAAAAGCCTGATAACTGGTGGAGGAAAATTTGCAAAATGGGATGCGTGAAAGGAAGAAATGGGTCTGTCTGGCCAGAGCTCTTAGAGAGGAGATGAAGTTATTCAGGGCTGAGGTACCTTCCTCTGCCTTGGCTTGTAGCTGGTTCGTTAGCAAGTGAAAAAGTAAGAGCTGCCTTCCCCACCCCCCTCCACAGGTAAGGTGCAAGTATTTATTTCATGTGCTCTAAGTACTGTTTAGGAATGCGAGTTCCCAGTACACACTCTGCCTTTTCAGGAGTTCTGTTATCCACAAAATGCATGTTCTCCAAAAAGGTGTCAAGTCGGAAACAACTGTAGGTCTTTCACTTGTAAATATGGGCTGCAAGTAGAATATCTAATGAGTTCTGGTGAAATGCCAAGTTTCATTTCTCCTGATAACCATCCATAATGCACCAGGTGTTTTGACTGCTTTTAGTTGTGTATTAAATGTAGGCAGGGGTGGATGAAGTTCATCCTTCTTGCTGTCAAAGCTGGTGCTGTTGACAACCTTGTGGTTTTGCGTTTATTTTGGTGTTGCTTGTGTGTGTATATGGCTTGTGTTTGTTGGTGTTTTGCTTATAATAAAGGATTTCTTTTAAAATTAGTTGGCTTCATTCAGATAAGCTTATACTCTTAATACTGCTTTGAACAGATTTTCTTCTGTGCTGTCAGTCAATTCTTACATTATCAGTTTAGTAAGTAATTACATTTCCTATCTGCATTTTACTTGCTGAAATGGAGGCAAGGTTATAAATGGTAATAATTATATATAATTCTGTTGTAAGGTAAGCAGAAAACTTCAAATGGATTGTGTCTCGTACTTAATACCGCCTTAGTCTAAAATGCATTCCCCAGTGCTTTGTTAGTGTGTAATACACAGCCTCTGTAAATGCCAGCTAATGCACTTGGAATCTCTCCTGCCAGGAGTTGGTAGCAACTCTGTGCTGGCTGTGAGCGCAGGAGTGTGTCTGCAGCGTGAGTCTTAGCCGCCTGTGGAAGCAGGAGGGTAATTAAGATGGCAAACCTTGGAGATCCGACGTCCCCTCCCTCTTTCCTCAGAAAATCAGCGACATCGTTGAAACAAAACTTGAAAAGCATGCTCTGAAGCCAGAACAAACACCCTGAAATTTTTATCATAATGTTGCTTTAAAAAGTCCTAAATGTCCTCTATTTGAAATGAAATTCTTTTGTATTAACCTGCTTTCATATGCTGGCTTTCACCAGACTGCAGAATTGCCTGATTTGACTTTCTAATGTAACTGTAATGAATCTTCTGGGAAATGGAGCGATTGAATGCATATACTGTGCAACTCCATTGTAAAATATTCTGTCAGGTCTGCTATATTCCTGATTTTATTTTTTTTAGGGGAGGGGTGTCCCTGTCAGGTATTGAAGCCTAGACCAAATGTATTCTCTAGGGAACTTCAGGAGCTCAGACACTACCGTGTGCAATACGGCCTTGATTCAATATATTTTCAGCCTCACGTACATCAGTACACGGGGTGATGGTAGTGCCGTTATATTAAATTCAGAGGCGTGTATTTGGAGAGAAAAGAATAAAGATGAAAATTATTGGCAGATAGTCTTGTAACGGGCACAAACAGAACTGATGTGTGTTATGCATGTGATGGTAGCAAGGTGAAATCTCTGGTAGGCGGATAAAGGCTGTATACATCTGTGTGTAATAGCTCATAAGGACTTCTAGAGGCATGGTTGTAATGTAGGCATTATATTCCGTGCTTCAGCGTAGCAGCTGGTGAGCTTTTTAAAAGGGATTTCTGTGATTGAGGTTTTTCCTGAGTGCTGTGTCCACAGTGTTTGCAATTGCTATAATACAATGCTGGTTTGTTTGTGTGAAGGCAGTTGAGCACTGGAGTTTTAACTAATAAATTCTTAATTATTAAACTTCATGTTATAATTAGCCAGATGCTGCGATTTTGAAATGGCTGGTTGCAATTAGTGTTTTTTAAATAGACAGGTTTTGCCTTTAATGCTGTATAGGCTTGACTTTGAAGATCTCCCTCTTTAGAACCCATTAAAGTCCGGTGTTAAAGGCAAAATTTTTATTTGAATGAAAAGCAGTAATCATTCTGAAATTTTAGACTAGAAAGGGAAATTCAAACAACTCTGAATAATTTTTTTCCTTCCCCTTAACGTGACATTGAGAGTGGAATGTGTGTGTAGTGGTAGTTTTTCTGTTTGTTTTGTCGGTTGTTTTTATTTGAGTCAAAGATGTTTCTCTAATGCAGTGGGTGTGTGTATGGACTGTTTTTATTGTGATGGGTTTCTCTGTTTGGGCTTTTCAAAGACAGTAAAACTGTGGCTGGGTTGATTGCATTTTAGCCACAGGTAATCCAACCAGATCTGCTACCATCTGACATGTATGTAGGAGATAATGTGGTTATCTGGGATGAAAAATGCGTGGGACAGGATTTTTAAGAAAATGTTGGGTTTTTTTGTCATGGGCAAGTATTTTTTTAATAATACCAGCTTGAGTGGTGTGATGAAGCATGCGATGTGCCCTCCTGAGACAAGATGATTATACTGGAGAGAGATCAAACTATGAATCATTTACACTAACCTCTTGTGAAGCACAGCTTGCATTTTTAATGAAGGATGATTGCATTTCATAAACAGACCTTTAAAAATTAAAATAATATTGATCCTCTTTCATTTAGCTCTATTAAAACAGTAAGCTATATATCTCCCTTTAATCGCTACAGGACGGATTATTTTGAAAAATAGACCAAAATATGCACAAAACTCGAAATAGAGGGTGTATTTTTGTGTTAAGATGCCACCTTATGCTGCAGCTGCATTTGCACGCAAGAAGACCATGCGAAAGGTACTGCATATACTGTATGTGAAAGGAAGGGGGGAATTGACGTATCTAACACTCAGCCTGGCACCTAAAAGCCTTTCATGCTTGTATTTCAGGTCTGAAATGCCTATTATTTGCACTCTCTACAGCCTACTCCCAGGGAAGGCCCTACCCAAATACTTGTGTGTATTGTCTGTGTTGATGCCTTTTAAGGTGGTATATGTGGTTTTGCTTCTTTGGTTCCCATGCCTTTGGGCTTCCTATGTTTTCAAGGCGGCTGTTGCAACAGGTAGAGATGGCTGGGGGGTTCTTGAGCCGTGCTCAACTTGGGAATGCTGCAGTGTGGGACTGTCTGTTGAAGCTGTCGCGTATCCTCACCGGGGTTGTGATCTTATTGTGGCTCCTGGGTATCTCTGCTCTGCAGCGGCGGGGGGATGGAAGTGTGTGGGTGGAAGGAGAAAGCTGGCACGAGGCTATCCTTAAATTCTGTTGCATGCTTAACCTCATACTGCAGCGGAGCTGTAGGAAACCTAGGATGAGATTACAGTCTAATGTGCATGGAGTTTTCAAACCCCTCATCTGTGTTCTGTGTGTTCTGTTTCGTCAGGCATACAGGTCAGTCAGCCTTTTAGTAAGCTCCTCCTTGTAAATTAAGTTGAACATCATGCTTGTGTAATATTGGCAGTACTGGGAAATGGTCTGAGTCAAAGAAGTTCAGGCTCTTTCTGTTTCTAGAGAGTGAGTGCCATTGAACCCTGGTGATGCGCAGGTTTAATGTACTTAGAGCGTTTGCTGAGATGGGAGCATTTTGTATGATAAATAGGGTCTTGAGTTTCCTTTAATTGTGTACGTGTGTGAGCCAAAGTTATTTTAAGGCCCTGGGCTGAGCTGTTGTACTTTGAAGAGTAAACAGAAGGGGCAGCCAGTATTGTGGTAGCTATTCAGAGTAGTAGATTAGATTATTAGATTGCTTAGAATAATATTAGAATAATTTTCAGCATTGAAATGAAAGAAGTAGAAACGTTTTCCCTGCTGTTAGGGTTACTGCATGATGATGATTATTATTATCAAAATCTTATGTATATTGCTGTTTCTCCATAGATTTCAAAGCACTTTACAAATCAGTGAAGTACTGCTCGGTTTAGGTCTACTACTTGAAAAGCCCATACTTAAAAAAAACCCCAACAACGTGTAGACCACGAGCTAGCTGGTTGTTTTGACAGTGGCTTAAATCTTGTTGATGTAGTCACTCCATCTCCTTCACATCTGTGCATGTCTCTGGTGTCTTTGGGGAGCAGATTGCAATGTGTCCTTTAACAGGGAGGATAGGAAATGTTGGCAGTTGGAACTTAAGACAGCAAAAGAATCCAGGAGAATGATCTGGAAGTGCCGCCTTGCATCTTGGTGGCTGATAAACCTTCTCCTGGGAGGTTGTTTCGGCTTAAAGGGACGCTTCCCCAGCAGCATGCTGAGTTGACAAGGCTCCAGCTGGTGTCTTCATTGGGAACAGTTTTGTACAATGCTCTCTTGAAAGTACCGAGTTGAAAATTCCTGTGATAAAATTAGGCATAGTTTATAGATCTGTGGGAAAAGTGTTTTATTTGGGGTCTGATGTTGAGTCCCATGGCCAAAGAGCAGATTTAAAATTAAGTCTGTTGTAACTTTAAAATAGTTGCAGACAGGTAGGTGCAAAGCAGGTTCTCGAGCCTTGGAGGATGTTATAATTTCTATATATTTCCTTGCATGACCTTTTTCTTCTAAGAGTCACTTGAGTTGGGTGATTATAAGGGCTGGTGTTGCACAGGGAAGGTGGTCTGTGGAGGTACCTCCATATGATGTCAGGGTTTTCCACTCTGGTTTCTTTACATAACTCCTCAAACCCATTGTAGTAGGTGGGCTAGCATCTTCCTGTCTCTAGAACGAGTTATATACAAATCAGCCTGTTGTCAGGGCATTTGAAAAAAGCAGTCTGCATTTGGAGTCAAAGGCTTTAAAAACCTGTGTGTCTCACTGCTTCGGCACCGAGAATTTACTTTACGCGTTCCTGTGTGGCAAGTGTACGTGCCGTGTTTATCTAGGAACAAAATTTTTCTACCAGTTGTTGCCATTTTGCATTCTGTTTTTGTAATCATCTTTTATAAAATGGCTTTATTGTTCACTGATCAGGTGTATCCTGACATAAATAAAACATTGGCAGTAATTGGCTGTGACAGATTTTCAGCGCTCCCTCCCCTCTCCGGCGCGTGCAGGCTCTGACAGTTACAGAAGGCGTCTACAGAACCCAGCCCTCACACAGGAAAGTCCCTGGGGTAATTGGCTTTGACGGCTACTGGTTGCTGCAATAATACTGATCCATGAGCTTGGGTGAGCTGCATAATGCCTCAAGGATTTTGTACCCATCAATATGTCCTCAGCCTGAATCATTTTTTACCATAGTTTCTCTGTGGCAGTTTATTAAAAGAAACGCTTGCTGCATTTACTGTGTACTTGGTATCTACACAACCTCAGCTGTCACGGCAGATGAAAACACTATCCTGCAATTCTGTGCAAAACACTACTGCATGTCTGCAGCCGATGCAAAGACAATCCCTCCTGCAGTTGGTCAAAGACACTTGCAGCTCAAGTCTCTTGTTTATGTAGGTATATTGATGCTTTAACGTTGTCCGTGGTAATAAAACGTGATAGTCCGTTGGCAACTGCTTTTGTCTGCAAAACTTAATATGCTGGGAGACGAACCCCAAAACCTGCGGAGGCAGAGATGTGAGACCAATGGTTTGTCAGCTGTAACCACAGCTGACTTGTTCGCTACCTTAAATAGTAATTCGAGTTTTTCTTTTGCGGTGTCTGGCGGAAAAAGTCTCGTAGTCAGTAGTATTGATCACACTTGATCTTATTAGGACATTCTGAGCCATGTAAATCACAGCAAATCCACCTTGGTTGGATCCTAATCAACTGAAAGACCACAGTTATTGGGTTCTTAACCAAAATTGGCACTTAGAGCTGAAATCCATTAAAAGTAGTTCTTAAAGCAGGATTACTTTCTCTCAGCTGCTCATCGCTTAAAGCAGAATTTTTGTGGATCAAGTGTTGGCCAGATTTATGATCTCAGCAGTAATTGTGATTGTTTTGGGGAAGGAAGTTTGTATAAATGTATCTCTAACTTTGTTCCCTTCTCATTTTAAGGCTCTCTGTTCAGGGAATAGGTTCTAAAGGATTCTGGCAGTAGTTCGGGGAACACTGTACAGTAGACTATGATGGCTGAGAAGTACCTGCTCTTGAAATAGATACTGCTGCTTGCTTGAAATAAAATCCTTCTGGCATCCATCAAACCAACTTGCACCTGTAGGGGCATCTGGATGAGTAATGCATCCTTAAGAATGATGGTGACTCAGGGAAGGGTCAGGAGTTCCTTTTGGTTATGCTTTAGTGCCAGACTCTAACTCATTAGAATGATTTTTGAACTCAACTGTGATAATTCTGCTGTGGTTTATGGGTTTGTATGCAATACCGGCGTGTTTTGGTGACTTCTCCAGGAAATGTCAGGTAACTCATAGTGGGACATTCTGCATCTTTATTTAGAGACAAAACACTTCCCAGAGAAACAAGTCCCCTGGTTTAGTTGTCATTATGGGGACATCTGGCAAAACCAAGTTCCTTGTTTTATGTGCTGAGCTCTGTCTTGATAATGAAAATAAAAGTTGCTTAATTACACACTACAGAGAGGAAGTTTATGATCAATGCCTGGCTGTCTGTTTGCTTTTGGGTTCCAGTTTTCTGTGACAACAAAAAACCATTTCCTACTTCGCTCATGTTTTGAGTTTGTTTTATAACTGTTTGTCTTGAATCTTTTCAGGCAAAATCCTGAAGCGAGAACTCCTCATTTTGTGGTCTTTCTATTGGTGTTTTGAAGGCAAAGGAACTGAAATGTCATGCTTTCTACTAGATGAGCACAAAGTACAAATAATCTAGTGAAAACAAAGGAAATCCCATTTTTTAAATTTTATCTCACCTGGAGATTACAGTAATCATTTGGGAAGAAACCTTTCAGCAGCAGAAAGAACATTTTAAGAACTGCACTTCTGCCTTCAGAAGAAATACTTTAAAACTAGAACGTTGCAGTCGATGCATTTGTCCTTTTTCAAGTTGTTCACGCTGTGACCAGTCATACACAGGTTCTGTCCCATTGTGACAGATCACTGAAGGCTGTGCTCTGTTCTCCAGGTAAACATTAATTTGAAAGCATAATGATATTTGAAACCATTTAGCCTCTTTTGTAGCGTGGTATTAATATCCTTCCCCACCCCAAGAAGCAAAACCGGGGAGTATCGGTTTTACAAATATGCCCAGGCAAGTCTTAGGAATCAAAAAAAGCAAAATGCAATTACAGGCTAATTGATTATCTTAATTACATGTATATTTGACTAAAACTGGCTTCTGCAACATTAATGATTTCGTTATGAAATGCATTATGACTTTAAACCTAGCAACAAGTATTTTGCTGGTAGATGCAGCTGCTGTTTTACATCCTGTTTTCTACATAAACTAGTTTAGTAGCTAGTGTTTTTTTTATTCTTGCATGTGTGTGTTGGTGAGCCTGTAGCTTTGAGCTGAAGGAAGGTAATGCATTCCTTCTAACGCTGGTACCAGCCTCCCAGTGTCAGATTGGTTTTGCCAGAGGGAGCTTCCTCCAGTAACTGTTCATGTGTGTTAGAGAAGCGATATAATCGGAGATGGTTGTGCTCGGAATGGCAGACGTCCCTATCAATAGTTTAAAAAGGCCTAATGAAGACCCTGTTTGCTCTGCCTTCCAAATGAGGTGTGGCACAATAAAGACTGCTAAAGTAGGAGATTTTCTGGTGAAGCCTGCTTTTTGTGTAGCTTGCTGCTATTGCACAGGCAGTAGGAATAATTGCTGGGCCTGATCAATGCACTTTTTGATGCGAGCGAGAAACAAGTGGCGACAGGCAGTGGAAGCTAATCCTCATGGTCTCTGTATAGGAGAGCATGTATGTGGCAGCTTGCTGCACTAGCCATCCCCAACCTTGATATTGGTTAGAATAACTATCAGTAAAGGTCACAGTCTTGCTGATCCAGTGTGAAAGCTACACAATCTCGTTAGCAAATACTGCACCACGAAAAAGAGGATTACGTTGCAATAATAGTTCATAGTGCATCTTTTCACTGCTCTCCAAAGGAGATTGATTTATTTTTCAGGTGTATGAATGACGAAATACAAAACCTGAGTTAACTTACTTTCTTAATAAAATGTGCACTTCATGTAATACTTCAAATGTGCTCTTCGAAATAACCTCATAATGATCCACAAGCTTGCCCTGACTTAAGAAGCTTAAGGAATTAATGTCAAATTACAGACATAACTGCAAATGGTATTTACTCTCTTCGGCATGCAGGAGAGGTAGACGGTTGCCAAACATGAAATGTGTTTAAGATTCTTTTTCCTTAAAGGAATACTCACAACTGTTAAAATAATTTCATGTCAGTGTGTCGTGAGTGTGTGAGGAGAAAGACTGCATTGGCCAGTGGTCCTGTTCTGTTTTGTGGGGGTTTGGCTAAGGGTACAGACAGATCTGCTCGGTAATTGGAGATGTCAGTTCTGCATCGGCCAGTTTCTTGTATGTCAGCAAAGTCTAGAAGGCGAACAGCTTTACAGTCGAAGTGTACGTGTGCAGGGGGCTGGTTCTGGTGTGAGATAATTAGAAAATGCCTAAGAAGATTGTCTGTGTTACGTAATACTAATGGAATTATGGTTGGATAAACACATTAATGTAAGGGGGGGAGAAGATGAACAGACTCTAGCTGTGGGAGGCATAAATGTTGCTGCTGAAAGGCATGGCCCAATTTCTGAGTATGTTTTAAACTCAGTGGAGCTAGTTAAAAATAACATGTAATAAGTTAGTTTTCCTAGCTGTAAATGGCTTACCTTAATCTTTCTATTTTGGTCAATAAAAAGGGAAACGAGGTCTGAGGGAAAGGCTCTCTAGCAAAAGGTGGGAAAGCTACCAAGATGACTTATCCGTCAGTTGAATGGCAGGTGATACGTTTTTCTCTGCACAGCAGTTTGCTCGTTTTCAGCATCGGAGCAGTAGCGGTTCTACAGAAATGATGGTTTATGTGAAACAGTGGCCAGACTATTGATCCTTTTGGAAAAGGGATCTATATTGAGAGATGTAGTAAAGATTTATAGCTATGGAAGGCTTTCAATAAAGTTGTCTTTCAATAAATGCTATTTTTAGCCACTCTTCTCAATTATGTGTTGATTTTGATGTTCAGAGGTAAATAGAAATATGCGAAGGCATGAGCTTAAAACTGCAGATCCCTTCTTGCACTGACAACTGTTACACAACTGCAGATTTTGGATGTGTGAAAGTATAGAGCTGTGCACAGGAATTCTGGTAGGTATGTTAGCCGTATATGACAATTTAGAATTTAAAAGCTGTGATTTTACAGCTTTTGTGGCTCAAGACCCTCTCTCTTGCAAATAATATTATTAATCCAGCAATGTTTTAGTCAGTTTGGCACTTAGTTCCATCAGGATATTGCTAATGATCACATCCAGAGCGATTGTATTTAAAGCTTGGGAACCTAGTGTTAACCAGTGTACAAAATGGCTTTTATTGTTCGTCATGGTCACGCACACAGATGTATGTTTGTTTGTCAAAAGGCGTATAGATAGTTGCTCTTTTGGTATATCGATCGAAACCATGGAAGAAATCCCATGAAGAGTCTCCAAGCAGGACAAAACTTAATCTCTGAATTACAGTGAACACAATAGGATTTGTGGGTGGTGTTTCTTGCAGTCCAAGTAGCCTGGCCTGGTTCTGTTAGAGCTAAGCAATCGCTGTTGTGGTGGTGAGGTTGACTTGTGTGTATTAGGCAGTTGCAAAGGCAGCTGTTATTTTGAACAGTTCTCTTGCAACAAATATCTCTCTGGAATATAATTTGTGATGGGAATTTACTTTATCCTTTCTGTAGGCTGGTCTTTCTGCCTGGTCACATTGCAAAAATTTTTTCTAACTTATTTTTCCCCCAATATCTTTATTTTCCTGGCAATGCCAGTGTGTCAGAGATACAAACAATTTTCTTCCGCCTCTTTGGCTTTATGTTGAGCTTGTTTTAAAAATTAACACTTTGTTTTAACTCTGTATTTCTATGATTTATGTCAAAGGAAAAGGCTGTTTGAAGGTAGCCCTGAATTTTTACGACCCATAGAGTTCTCACTGCCTGTGTCCAAAAACAGGGCCCTCTATCTTCTTGAATCCCCTTAGGTGAAGGATGAATATCCTCTTCAAGACAGATTAGACGGATAATCATAGATTTTCTGAAACAGAAGATAGGTTTCCAGTATGAGATATGTGAGTAAAGCTCAGGAGCATAACCTTGTATGTTTACTTGCTTTTCCGTAATGGAAAACGTGGCCCTTAGACTGGACAATGAAGATGGGAGGGTGGTGGGTGGTGGAGGGGAGGGAAACACCTCCTTCCTTGGTTGGGAACTTCGGTTCTTTCCCAGCTCACTAGAAATGGCTTGGCTGGTGTAACTTGGTCACGGTTCTCAGTCATCAGTTGTGAGGCTGCTTAATTTGGAGGATAAACCAAAAAAGACTGCTCTCTGCATAGCTCCTCCCTTGTCAGTGTCACCTTTTTATGTATCTGCTTTAAGCAAAAAGTTTAAATCAATGAGTGGGAGTTTAATGATGTATTTCCACATGGCAGTAACTTATCCTGCTTTGAGGTTGGAATAGATCTTTTAATAGTAGCTTGATAACTAAGTGGAGTTTTAATGAACTGAATGAAATCCTATGCCTTAAAATCTTTCATTTACGAATAACAATGAAAGACTGACTGTGAGGTAATCTCACAGACATGACCGATGCTAAACAGATCGAGAACAGCTCCTGCAGTCCACGGACAGCCTGATATGAAAAAATCTGAGAAAGAGCAGCCTCCTTAGGTCAGTGGGAAGCTGCACATGACGCCTTGGAAAACGAAACTTGGTCTGTGTTCCGTCTGAGCCCGTTAGCTTTTCCTGCGGGTAGCAGGGGCAGGGATTCCTCCAGGCAGGAGGGCACGCGGGTCTGATGCCGTGACTAGGGAGCTGGCTCTAGAGGGGGCTCTAACTCCAGGCACGGGTCTCCTTCCCCTTCCTAACAGGCGAACGTGACGTTTGGCTGAGGAAAAGCAATACAAATTGCTGTGCATTCCTTCTGTCTTTCTCACCAGCCACATGGCCTCTCAGTATTCTGGAAACATGGATATCGGTTTGGCCCGGAGAGTTAATCTGGAAGATGCGTCTTAATTATTTAGCTCTGGAGGGATTCCTTCGCCAGGCTTCTACAACACGGAGCTGTAACTCCTGCTGACTTAAATCATTTGGGTGTTTGACATATCCTTCCAGGCCTTTATAGAACATAAATGAAAGGGTGAATGGTTCAAACTTGGTAGCAGTTTCTTCCTTTCTTGGACAGGAGGTAAAATACCGCTTTTTTTGCCGGAGTATACTGTAAGAGCAGCAGTGTCTTGACCTGCTGCGATGTATAATATTCCTTTTTAGCGGGTAGTTACTGGTAGTGAAACATGCAATAATGCACAAATTCCACACAGAGTTTTTTCTGCTTATTTATAACTGTCCCTGTAACACTTTATTTTCCTTACGGTTTCATACAGTCGTGTGATCCGTGCCCAAACAATTAACCGACTGTCCTTGGGAGGGCATTTCCTGGTTTGGGATTGTAAAGCCTCAGAGCGCTAACGGTTCTTTGCGGTCCGACACTAAACAACTCAGGGCGGTAGATTCCATTTCAAATTCCTTTCGGATTTGGCAGCTGCGGTAGGATGTATATCTGTGGAGCAAGGCAGAGCATTAAAAGTGCCACTAGCATTTTGGGGAGAGCCTAGGTATTGCTGTCTTCAGTCGTTGCTCTTGCTGTTAGAGTAAATTCCCTAAATTTAAGAGTTGAACTCCTTTTAACAAGTATTTTAAACCCTGAAAACACAGCATTGACAATAATTGTTGATACATGACAGACTTCCAGGTCATTTAATTGAGGTAGCCTTCCAACAGACTTGCCTCTCAGCATGAGAACTGTTGCCCTACTGACTAAAAAAAGCCCCCCGGTTGTTTAAGATTTTAGCTGAAGCTGTAGCTCAGGTTTTTGGTGGGAGAATATTCACATCAGCAAATGTAGTGTCTGTTCAGACTTCTCTTGCTGCTCAGTGGTGAGAAGGATGCGTTTCTTCTACAGCTTAAAAGGCAGTCTTGTCTTGACTGCTTGGCATGCCTGGTACGTACAGAACTAGGGAGTATGACTGTTCAGGGTCCCCTCCTTTGTTGTACTGAATGTACTTGGCCATTTTCTTCTGGAAAAGTATAACCATTTCCCCCCGAATATACAATCAGGTAATACAAAACGTGTGATTTTTACCTCTGACTTGAGTGGTTATGAGGATAGTAATTGTTTCAGCCTGATGAAGATTAAAACTTGTCTCCCATGTCAGTTATTAAATGTGGAAATAGCTGCAGGCTGTGGAATAAAATATTTGATTCACAGTGCAGCTCTGTGAAAGGCTATAATGCCAGAACTGTATAGATTTGTTTGGTATAAAAGCTTCATTTAAGAGCAGGAGCAGCAGCCTACTAGACCATTTCTGGTTGTGATTTCTGTTTTAGTAGGCTGAAGCCCAGTGTGGTGATTTGTGTGGTATAATGATGGTAATTTAGAGCTGGAAGATGAGTTGTCTGTAATTTTGAGCCTTCTTCAGTGTTAAAGCTTCTTATCAGCAGAGTTAACAGGGGCTGAACTGTCTGTAACACATGGAGTTTTCTTTCTTTCTCAAAGGTTAAAGTTATTACAAGCATATCGGTCGGCTTTTGTTCACGTTGAAGAGTACTTTGGACGCTTGCACATTATTGCTGTGGACATATTTTTCTACTTAACGTGGTGAGCAGTTGTTTAATTGGAAAAGCTGTTACTTCTCTTGATCCTGACTGTAGTAAAAATCAATGTCTTCTCTGCAGTCTGAACTAATAGGCATCAAACTCATTGAAGGATGAAAAGGGTTTAATCAACAGAGAGACATCTTAAAGGTTATTTAAAAAAACCCAACAATCCCACAAACTCACCAGACACCCCCACCCAAGCTCGGAAACTCAGGAGCAAAACATGATGCTTCCTACCTGAAGTTGGACTGATGGAGGGATAGTGGTACTGGTTTTAATCTGAAATGGATATAGTGATATTCTTGCGAGCTGTTTGACTCTGAAGTCTTTTCTTTTAAACACCACCTCCTCTATATATCTTCAACCTTTGGATGAACTGACAAAAATGAGGTGTAATGATGGGTTTCTGCCTAGTGGAAGCCATAAAAGGCACTCTGTCTATTCATTCCAAGAACGGAATCAAACGGGATTGTCAGGCTTGTTCTTGGCCTCATTTGTCCAGTGAGGTCCACTTATTTAAAATACATCTATTGTCTGGCTCTTGGTATTGCAAAGTGCAGATTTCATTGAGAAAGAAGTAGTGAGGGGAATGGCAACAGCGCACTTGGTTGCCCACTCCTTTGGAAAAAGGTAGGTGGTGTAGGGGTTGGAATTAATGTCTTGTAACCCTGTGAACTGGGCAATGGACTGAGCAGTTGTTGCTTACATGCATGTAAAGGACACTGTGGTGTATCCTTCATGTTGCTTTCTTGAAATTGCCCTCACTGTTAATCTTTAACCACTTTTAACAACTGTGCTTTACAAATGAGCCTGAAAATACAGGCCTTGACTGGAGCTAGTTGGCTTGCCAGTCCCCCCTGCTCTAAACCTTATTTAGTTGATTTTTTTTTTCCTGTTGATTCACTCCTCACAATTTCCCTGCTTAACACGTTTTACAGCTGTGACTTGTGCTATGCACCAGCTTCCTCCCGCAGTTACATGCGAGCTGTGTGACTTTTTTGCTTGTTGTTCATGGGGAGGGCATTAGTCCTAGTTGCTGTCTGTGCGCAGTTACGTGTGCATGTGCTGTCGTAGGCACGTGATTTTCACGTTTTCATTCTGAAACCTGATGACTGGAGGTTATAAAAAGGAGCAAAATGAATAACCTGGCATGTGTTCTGCGACTGCTTAATGACGACTGTTAGGGAGATTGAAACCAAGTGTAACCTTTAAATTATGTTTTCCCCTCTTGATATGCCACCCGTGGCACGTTCAGATCCTAAAAAGCAAAGAAGCAGATTTTATTTCCTGAGGAAGCTGCCTGCCAAGCTTTAATAGAAGTCTTATTAATGGATTATTAATGAACTCGTGAGGTGTACGTGTATACTTGTTACTGATAAAGCACTAGCATGAAAATTCAGCGGCTCCTGTCAGTCACCTCGTCAAAGCCTAGACATGGTGTTCAGGAGAGAATGAGATAATAGCTCTCAGACCAAACAGAGAACACCTTCAAGTTCTGCCTGTCACGCATCAGAAGACCTGCCTGTGCTCCTCTGGATTTTCTGTGCTCTTTGTGCACTTTGTTCTTCAGTTGGTGTCTTGAGTAATGAACCAGATTGTTAGCTGGAGCAGGAAGCAAGTGTATGAAAGAACTTCCTTACGTTATTTGTAATGCTCTCGGTTGGGCTGTTGTCAGCACTTGGGAAACCTGAAGACTGAAAATGTGCGGTTGCCAAGTCAAGTCTCTCGCAGTTGTTGTGGCTTACTTCATTTGAGGGTCTTTCGGTGTGTTTTATGGTTTTCAGGAGGCAGACGCTAGATGGCACACGGCAGCTTGACCATGTCAGCTGGTTAAAAAACAGTCACTGGTTACTCTTGACCCCTTTTGTTGGAAGAGGTTCCTGATGTTTCTGCTCCGTGGCTTTGAAGCTGTTTATTGTTACATTGGAAACTGGCCACATGTCCTGCGAAACTGCAGCCGTTTGCCCAGGAACTCTTGCTTTTCATGTAAACTTAATGTAGGACATGTAAATATTTTCTTAAATGAACGTTTGTTTAAGGAATTGTCCCTTTGTGTGTGTGTTTCAGTTAGGTCTTGATTTGCAATCCACAAGCAGTTGGTTTCATCAAAGATGTGATGCCTGGAACACTGTAGGATGGGGCGGGGGGGGAATGGTCCTCTCTTTTACAGTTTTATGCAACTGCTTTGAAGAAATCATGTAGGTAGCGCTCATATCCTTATTCCTATGTGCCTTGAAATTATTTCGAAGTCCAGTTCTGATGGGGATGTATGTATTTTTTTAAGTTTTTATGTTTTGTCTTATCTCACCAACATTTCTCAATTACAAGAATAGACAACTAAATAGACCTGGGATGCCTTTTACATTAAATTCTTTTTGATAGGCCCTTGAAGGAACAGTATCAGAGGAAAACTGCTGTTGTTGCCAGTACAGCCTTCCAAACACCAGCAGTTTGTGTGTTTCTGTAGTATCTGCATTACATATGAAGCCAAGGTGAAGACAGCGAAGATGAGTGTGTTTGTACCAGAAAATTTTCAAGGAAGTTCAGAGTCAGAATGTAGTTATGTGAATGGTATTTTTAAGCCCTTAGCGTGATTTTATGTTAGATGCTGATAAGAAAATGTACATTGTTTTGACAGGTAGCACAGAACTGATTTATGTTAAAATATACAGCAGAATCCCTCTTTTTGAGGGTGTTTGATAAGTTAGTGTAAACCATGCCTAACTACTGCCACCTCTTCATTTCCAGTGTGAGAAATATTGTGAAACTGATTTTGAAAGGATTTTTGACTGCTAATTGGTTGCTACTACCTATCAAAGATCTGCCACTTCCTTTTAGTTCACTTGAAGCTTCTGTGTAGGTGGTTGAAGACTGCTGTGTGAAAGATGTTCCTGCATCAGTAAATCCCTATCTGTTTGAAAAACAAACCAAAATTGGTTGGGTCTAGCAAACTGCTTACATAATTTGTGTGATTTAAGGAAGGTCATGTTGCACGCTGGGCAGTACAGTTCTGAATTTACATCTTTATCGAGTCTTCCAAATTGTAGAGAGATCTTCACAAGGATAAAAGGTCTGTTTTTTTAAGTGCAGCTGGCTGTGGCATGGCCAAGACAGATACATGCCTAATGCTTGGTTGTGATTCTTACCCTGCTGTGTATTTTTTAAGGCTCAACCTCTTATTAAGAAATGGATGCACGTGCATGTGGGAAGTTATCAATTTTGGACATAAACCACTGTTTCTTCCTATGAGATGGAAGCTGTCTTGTTTGTTTACTCATAGGAATCTGTGGATAGAAAAGGAAGAGAGTAATTAACTAAGAACCTTCACGTTATTCCATGTTTTGTGGGATTCTGGAGGGGTGTGGTGGAGCAATGCCTGAATTAGGTTCACACCCTAGGTGTCTTCTCCCATAGTTTTGGGAAATCAAGGGTTTCTTCCCCATGTAACTGAACTTGAGTCGTGGTTTCAGACAGTTAACATTTTTTTCAAGATTATAGTGGAAACTTCCTGTTTTTAGAGCTTACCTCCCTGTCTGGAGGGAAAGATTATTATAGGTACGGTCACATCCTGTGGTTATTGTCACTTAAAAAAAAGCCTATTGAATTTTCTGAAACCTTTGAATGTGAAGGTGATTACAACACTAAAACACTGAGCTTAGTCGCATTTCCCATCTCTGCTGTGATTTCAATAAAAGGCTGTAAATCCATTGCGAATTTTACATTTCTGTTAGTTCAATTTCTGCTGTACTTGGTGCGTTGAGAAAATCTCTTGGTAAAGAATCTGTTCTGAAAGGAAGATTGTAAAGGGAGCATTTGGCAGTCATTTCCTTCAGCTTGTGAGTATGAGCATGCCTTATATTATAATAGCTTAAACATACCACAGGCTGTTGATAGAGGTATCAAATTTTCCATTCCCAAAGTTAATTTTAGTTGAAACTGGAGGGAAGAACAGGCAAACTTCCACTGTTTTACAATTGCTTGGGTAGAGTTGAAAAAGGCACATTTGCTTGCTTCTTCCCGTCCTCCTTTGCTTTAGCTTTTGCCTGTCCCTCCTCCCCCACACATCTAACTATTGCAAGTTTTAATTGTTTGCTTTTTTATACATGACGTTGCAATAAATCGTTTTGTTATTAAATTTGGAAGTATGTAAAATTTTCCTTTTAAATATGACTTTTTCTTGACAAATACTTAATTTTTTTTTTTTCCTTTTTAAGACAATACCTTCTAAAACAAAGTGTGTGTTGCCACTTTGTAGTTTAATTCAAAAAGCTGCTGAACAGGTGGATGTCTTGCCTTAAGTACCACAAAACCTGGCAGTTACAACTGGGTTTTGTTTTAATATTCTTGGCCTACAATGCACCATTCTGTAACTTGGAATTTCCCAAGGCAGGGATTTTCTGCAAACATTTTTGATTTTAAGTACTGGTCCCTACAGAGGAGAAACAACGAACCTGTGGAGAAATATTGTAAAAAGAGATTGCTGTGATTAGCAGACACTAACTTTTTTGCTTAGATTTGTCTTGCCTGGTTTGTTTTGATGTCCAGATATGAATGCTGTAGCTGGGTTTCAAGTAACTTGTCTCACTACTTGTTCCCTAGTAGCTCAGTCACAATATCCCAGCAGAGTTTATTATACTTCATACCTACATGCTTACTGTGCACGTAAAAGCTTTTATTTTAAACGTCTTGCCAAGTTGCTGCATTCCTCAGGTCATTATCTTTCCTTGTTTTCCTTTTTTCCTCTCTTCCTAAAGAAACAATACTGACCTTTTGACTGAATTTTGTACTTTGTGAGGTGCAGGTACTTCAGAGCACTGTCCTTGAATTAGGTTTTGACTGTTAATAGAAGATGCTGTCTCCCTTTCTCTGCCTCATGTTTGTTTTGTCTTGGGTTTGTTAGGCACACTGACATCGGGTTTCAGGGGTTTATGGAGCTGGCAGAATTGAGTCTTCCGCATTTGGAACGGGAGAATAGGGAGCACGGCTATGGGTTGACACTGCTGCGAATATTCACTTAATTGTCTGGGGACTTGAGATGGAACTTTGTGTTTTTGTGGCTTTTTTTGGGTTGATTCCCCCTGCCCCAGCACTTCGTAAGCCGAGCCTTCCTGAAAAGCTCTGAGACTCCGCATCCTAGCAAGTGAATTGCCTTAGTCTTCACAGCTCCCTGGGGAGCAGCTTTTGTTTTCTTTCCTACTGTGACAGGAAAGCTGCATGGATCCAAGATACTGTGTAAAAAATAACCCACCCGATTTCTTCCAGAGACCTGTAGGATTGAGTTATGCAGCACTCGGATCCTCTAAGTCTCTATCCCCATTCTTAGCTGACTGACGCACCGACCCTACCAACAGTAGTTTTGGCTGCGTCGCAGGTTGTGGACGGGCCGAGAAGGGTTTGGAGTTGGAGGGTTCTTGTTTGCGCTTGCGCATTGCCCTTGAGAGGTTTCAGGCGTAGTTTGGTCCAAAGGTGTTACCGTACAGGGCTGTCAGAGCAGTTGGTGGTGGCGGTTGGGGGTGACCGTTGCAGTGAGGGTGGTGCCTGGAGTTCTTGGGCCTAAGAGTGGTTAAAATACAGTTAAGTTCCTCAGACTCTTCCGTACTTGAGAGGGTCTTCGTTTCCCAGAATATTGATGTGGTGTTGGATTTAAGTGACCTGTGAGGACTTACAGCCTGACTGGAGGTTTTTTGAAATGAACACCTGAACGACATGTGAGTACAGAAAAGGAGTCACGGTTCTTGAACCATAAAATGTGTTGTAGGGTTAGCAGTTTAGTTTAGCAGGTTCTAGGTTAGATGCAGTGTACCTAGGGGCTTGTGGAAAGAAAAACCCCTTGCCTCAAACAGAACCAACCAACCAAACCCAAAAACACTGCACCGAAACAAAATCCAGCCCAACAAAACCAAGCTAAACCTCTGAAGGTTCATGATCTGTAAAGGGTACAGGTTCCATCTGGGGGTTTGAGAGGGGCAAGGAAATGGTCAATGCAAATTGCAGCAGTTATACACTAAATGGAAGTAGCTCTTCATATGCTGACTTCTAAGAATTGCTGTATGCGTAAACGTAGAGTGGAAGTGGACAAGACGGATTTTACAGCCTCCTTAGCCAGGCTTGGATTACAGAATGAAACGGCCTTTTGATTATGTTGAAGCAATAATAACATTGCACTGAATTTCCTCTTAGAGATTATGTTTTAGTACTGTGCAAAAAAACGCCCTCATGTACTTGTGGAGTGAGCCGTAGCTGAATTTGCTCTGTGGCAAGGAGCTGCTTAACACGAGGTGCATGTTCCCTGTGGTCTGCTCACCTGTGTTCACAGAAATACAAGGGTAGACAAGAGTCTTACTGCTTCAAGCAGGTTTGAATGAATTTGTGTGTGGACGCTAGTAACTCTCTTGTCAAGAGCTGAGTATCATTCACTCTCAGCTGTGTTTATACGAGTAGAACAGTGCTTTATTTGCAGTGGAAGAAAACATCACTTCTAACCAGACTAAAGGTTTTGTTTAGAGTAGGTAAAGCCTAGATGCTCTGTTGAATTGAAAACAGAAACAAACACTGAGTGCTCCTGTTCTGAGCAGTTAAGAGGTGACCTTTCATGCTGGTAGCCCAGCCTGCTTTTCCTCTCCTATGCTGAGGTGTCTTCAGCTGACTGTTGGCCTCAGGAATCCTCTAATTTTCAGTTTAAACTGCCTCTACTTCAGGCTTTTTGCTTCACTGGAGGTATCACTGTTGGTTTTGGCTGGGAATATATGCACTGATAGTGAAAACGGAACTTGTAGTGAGCACTGGAATTAAGTGACACAAGAAAAAGGATGCTATGACAATAATATTAAGCCGTTTGCTTGTTCTCTGTGAACGTGCTCCCTTCATCTTATCCCCCTGCCCAATGCCAAATCCAGAGGGAGAGCTTGATTTACGTGAAGCTCCAAAGGCAGTGTTAAGTCCCTTTTAAAAATAGATTCAGCTTAGCAGGGGTTTAATGTGTTACACTTGTTGCTTAGCTAAGCTGGGAAGTAGTGTTATATTAGCTTTTACAAAACAGATCACATCTCCATGTGTTCTTAAACATAAGTTTAATGCTGCTTTTTGTACAATTTGTGCAAGCCAGACTGTACTTGAACCTGCTTTTAGAGGAGACAACTGGATGAGTTAACTGCATGACTTCAGAGTGAGCTGCTTGTGTTTGTGGGACCTCTTTGTCTTGGATCTCTCTTAAAAAAAAAAAAATCTACCCATTTAATCTGTATAATCTCATTAGGGCTGTTTACAGTTTGCTTGTTTCAAGTGTATACATATCTGGTAGACCTGAAATGGCTCCTTTGGAGCACTTTTTCTAGTGGGTGAAATGCTTGTGTGTTTAATGGCTAATTCTGGTGGAAGAAGTGGAGAATGCTGCTGATCAATAGGTCTTGTGGCTTGGCGTGAGGATATCTATTTAATATTCTTCCAATCTGTATGTCTGTATTTAATGTTCTTCAAATACAGTAGGATTCTTGTGTGAAGTTATGAATTATTTGTGTGTGTTATGAGTACTATATCTAGAGAGCAGCACATTTTACAGCCCTTTGAAGATACACTGTCTGTCACTTCTCGGTGCTCAATCTTTCATGAGCTCAAGTGCGTAGGTACAGTGTACAAAGTGTTACAGTATTCCCTGAAAGCGTTGAAAACTGAAAACTGCAAGTTAGCGGGTGCTTTCCAGTCCTTAGCTGTAAGGAGAGAAGATGTACCTGGCCGTATGTGTACGTGCCTTTAAGCCACGTCAGGCATTAAGAGCAAGCCAAAGCCTTATTTTTTTCACATTTCCAGCTTCTGTTGTTTGTTGTCACGACCTTAACACTCCTTCAGCTAGGTGTTCTATTTAATTATAATGTTTGTTATAAATATCAGCTCCCTCGGCTGCGTGCTTAGGCCTGTAGCATGCGGAGTGCTTTGCTTGTAACTGCATCCCTTGTCTCAGTTCATTATCTGTTAATGGTACTCAACATGACAGGGTTGTTTTGATAAATGGAGGCTGCCAGGAAAACCGGGCTGGGTTTTGCATGCGGTGGAACTGAGCTTTATTTCATTGTCTAACACCAGATAACTGATGCACGCCGGAGCCAACACCACAACCTGTTCTGAAAGGGTTGTTCGGTGAACCTCTCCTTAAGCCCGGTCGAGGCCTCATTCTCTGCGGTGTATTTGCCAAACCCTCGTGGAGGTGGTTTTAGCTTGAGTAGTCTTGATGGGGTTTGTGTATGTATAACTTGTTGTTTTCGGGTTGTGTGGTTTTCCCCTTTTTCAGGCATGCATGCTTTCAGTGTTGATGTTTACAGAAATGCTGTTGTCAATTTGATGCTGTGGCTGGTGTAGGTGTATTTCATGACCAAGTAAAGATTTTCATCTTCTATAACCAGGCTCTAAAAGGCAAGATGAAGAGTCCCTCTTGCAAAATGGAGCTTGAGGCTGTAGTCTGTGCGTGTTGTTTTCCATTTCAGTCTAGGAAATGGGGGCAGACCTCTCTCATAGGATAGCCAATTAGTGCAAGTTCAGTTGCTCCTGATGTCACTGATTGAATGCTGTAGCTGTTCTGTTCATTCAAGAATCTCCAATACGCTGTATAAAAACAGATGGGACTTCAGAAGATTTCCCTGCCATCCACCACACTGCCGAATCCTGAAGTGGGTTTGCCTTGGATTTGCAAGGCGATGTCTGAAATTCAGGAACACCCTTCAGTTCTGTTGCTGTGTTCAAGCTGCTGGATGCTGTATGCTGCGCTGTTTGAACAACTTTCATCCTAACGGGATGCAGGCGTGTCTACAGATGCACTTTTTTGAGTGCGTTTTTCCAATGTACGCTGACTTTTAGAACTGGTGGTCCAAGCTGGCTGGGTCAAATACCATCAAACAGGGCATTTTTCAAATAAATGGAACCTGGTCTAAATGAAATTACTGCTGGAAAGCTCTTTTGGAAGTCATTAGAAGTGAACACGCATTTGAATACACACTGGAGCAGTAAGTTCCTTTCTGTGACTTGCCAGGTGTCAGGCCACATTTGATTAGAAAATTGAAGCGAGGATAAATGCAGGGTAGTTGCTTTGTACAGGCTTTAGGATTGAATTTCAGCTCTGGCAGGTTTGGAGCTATCACACGGCGACTCGGTTACAAAGCTTATTTTGAACCAGTTCTTTGGAAGATAGGCTCCGGTTCAGAAGCTGTTGCGCAATGAATGTTGTGCCGCGCACCATCTTCAATTTGTATTGATCGTGGCAGTCTTGCAATGTGGTAAGGGCATTAGGATTCATCAGCTACTCCAGCTGTTGGTGGCTTTAGGGAGCTGTTTCTAGAAAGTACAGAGTGAATGTTCAAGTTGGACTTTTGTCTCTTGAAGGACTGATGTGCTGTGGTGGAAATATCGATGGATAAATAGAGGGGAAAATACACAGCTACAAATAATTAGCAGCATCTGGGAAGAGTAAGTTGGCAGACAGTACTTGAGGGTGTTGCTCTAATTAACTGGCTCTGTGAACCTTGATTATGATGATTATTTTACAAAAAACATTCGTTTTTTAACTTGGCTTTGTAAACCCAGCTCTGAGAGGGTCTGCGCCCTTGCTTATTCTGTAGGTAAAATACCACGATACGGCTAGAAAATGAATCTGCTCGGCAGGGCTGAAGTGTACGTTGCCCTCGGGTGGCGGATTACGTAGATGACTTGTGTTTTATTCTGCGAGGGAAATAGCGAAGTGTTGCTCTACGATTACGTCGGTGCGCGCAGCTGAAAGGTCATCGTTCTGGTCTTAACGAACAGAGCGAGGCGTTGGGATTCAGACAGGTTTGCGTGTAGTGAGGGAGAAATCTGGTAACAAAAATTTGCCAGTTAAACCTAATTGAGGAACGTGTTTTGCTGAGCAGATGAATTTCTGTTTCTGATGGGGGGAGGCAAGATGATGTAGGAGGGATTTTAAACAAAATGGCTCACTAATTGAGTACCTCCAACAACCTCCTTGCGGGGAAGTGTCTTCGACCGTGACACTGGCCAGGCATCTCTTCTCCATCGGAGGCACGAATGCCGTGCGTGGCTCTATTCCCTCCACCCCTCTGTTTTATCTGCATTTTCCCCACCCCCTGTGTGTTTTGATCAGCGCTTGGAGAGGCGCGGAGGGCTGGGTGCATTAATATTCCTGGCTGCAGCTCCGGGATGTGAGCCGCTGAGCACTCCCGGGGATGCTTTGCCTCCTTAATATCTTGCTTGCAGATGCATTTTCGAGCTGACCACGCTATTAAAGAGCTGCCATCAATCACGGGGCTC
>NW_010273131.1:0-8625 GCF_000690775.1 Eurypyga helias | reverse complement strand
AGCAGAAGTAATACTGCTCGGGGGTCTGGATGCTGAAGGCACGCTGGGTCCGCATTCGCAGCACCGTCTGGTAGATGTTCAACGTGCCCACGTCCTGCAGCTGGGACAGGCAGATGTCCAGTGCGCAGAAGGTACCTGGGGACAACGACGGGGACCAAAGAACCATCACTGCCCTGTGCGAGAAGCAGAGCAGGGCAGTGCTGGTGCTCAGCCCCCTCCAGCACTGGCTGCAGGGCAGAGATGTTGCGAGTCCTGGGGAGGGGGCTTTTTTTTGTGCATCCCTGGGCACCCAGCTGGCAAACACAGATGGAAATTCCCTGGGGAGGCTGGACTTGCCCCTCTCCCGCTCCCCCCATCCTCTCACTCCAGCAGCAAGGTCACCCTATTACCTGTTCTGCCGATGCCGGCACTGCAGTGCACCACGATCGGGGGTCCCCCAGGGTGACCCTTGAAGCGAGGTCCCAAGGCGCTGACTGCCACCCTCTGTTGCTGCTTCACGGCCCCCAAGAAGTCAATGAGGGTGGCCGCGGAGGAGGGGACGCCGTAGTCCGGCCAGCTCAGGTACTGGAAATGGGATACCAGCCGCCGTTCCCTGGTCTGAGGGAAAGCAGGGGGGTTAGACCCTCTCCCCTCCTCTGCTCCTGGCCACAGAGGGCCTTCGGCACCCCTGTGCCATCCCCTGACAGCCGGCTGCAGCCACGCACCTCTGAGCTGTGGATCTCCAGGATGGTTTTCTTGTAATGGCTGAGGTTCTCCACACCCAGGTTGGTGATGGTCAGGGCACCGAAGCACACCTGGAAGTCCTTCTCCAGGGGCCAGTACTGACCACACTTTCTCCTGCCTCCCTCCTCCAGCCTGGAAGTGGAAGGACAAGCTGATGATCTCCTCCCCACCCCGCGAGGGACATGCCCTGTGCCCCCTGGCCTCATCCCCTTGGGGATCCCACAGGGAGGGGATATCCCCACCCTGCTGCAGGGTCACTGCGGAGAGCACCAACATTTTGCAAAAGAAAAAGAGGGCTGTGGCCCTGGCCAGGGCACTCACCGGGTTGTCATCACGATCACCAGGACGTTTTGCTCCCACACCATGCGCCAGAAATCACTGTAGGTGTTTTCCAGAGGCCCTGCTGGGACAGCCCGCATGTCAGCCCCAAACCTGATGGGTTTTGAGCAAGCCTCTTAGCCCAGCAGCCTCCCCCAGCCCCTCTCGCTCTCCCCAACCCGAGGGACCACAGCTCCTTCCCAGGGGAACCAACCTGGGTGTGCATCCACCAGCCCTGTTTGGAGCTGCCACCGGTTTGCTCCCCCAGCACCAAGTCCCCCCTCTCTGCTCTCTACTGCTTCATCCCCGGGGAGGTGCTTGCAGGACAATGCCAGGGGCTTTTTGTTTTGGGTCAGGAGAAAGGGGCTGCCATTGCTGCTGCTAGTGGGGTCTGCTCAGCCCAGGACCAGATTTGTGGGAGGTGGCTGAAGGAGGAGGGACCCAATCACCCTCTTCCAGGAGGAACTCCGCACCCTCCCAGCTGGGGACTAGGAGGAGAGTGAATACACCGAGAGGGGAGGGGGACTTGCCAGGCAGTGCCCTCCTCCTAGGCTCTGCCCCCGCAGCTGGGGGCTGCTGCTGGCCCAGGAGGTGAAGCACACACATGCACCGGGAGCGGAATAACCCTTGGCAGCTCGGGGCCATACCCTGAGTCCCGATGTAAGCATTCCTCTGCTTGTAGCCATCCATGAAGCTTGCGTTGATGTAGTCGGTCAGCTGGGGAGAGAGAAGCATGCACAGCGTGAGCCCTCAGAGCCCCGTGACCGGGACGGCCGCAGCGGCTCCAGGCAGGAGCCCGAGTTGCCGTCCGTGCTGGCTCACCTCTGGCCGGCTGTACGGCTTCGCCAGCTTGACACGGGTTTGGTCCAGGCAGGGCACGTCCCCGTACCGGTTCTTCTCCTGGTTGTAGGGTGCCCTGTGAGGCAGAGGAGGGGAAAGCAGGGATGTTTTCCAGGCGGGGAAGGAAAAGGCAGCATCCCTCCCTCTGAGTGAGCCTACGGCATCCGTAGCCTGGGCTCTGCTGCCATCACCTGGCCAAAGCCTCGGGAAGCAGAATCCCGGCCGGGTCCCGGTCCCTGCAGTCCCCTCCTACCCCAGGGGCTGCAAAGGGGGCTTGCAGCATCGCTAGACTGGGGTTGTCCATTGCTAACCCCAAGTACCGCACCCCAGAGAGGCACATGGGCTACCACCGAGCAGCAGAAGCATGGGGAGGCAAGGACGCAGCTTTTTTGGGGCGAGAGAAGGGGCTCCCACACTGGCACGCACCTGGCTCCTTCCCCCCCAACTCACAAAGAGCAGACGAAGGTGCCAGCCGGGCTCCTGCGCCGGATATCTTCATATTCTTCGTAGACGCCCCGTTTCTGCTTGTGGCTGACGTGATCCAGCAGCTCCTGAAGGGTGATGGACTTGGGCCCGGGGACATGGACGGAGCCGTTGTCTTTGGGGGCCACCAGCGGCACCAGGATGAGCTCGTCCAGGGGGTCGGGGTGCCCGTTCTGCTGGGGCAGGAACCGGCAGTTCCAGCTCAGAGGATCCAGTTTGAGGGACCCCCCGAGGTACTCGGGGAGACATTCCCGGGGCAGATGCTCCTTCAGCTCTGACATCTTCACCATCTGCACCTGTGGGAGGAAAAGGAGGAGCAGGGGTGAGTCTGAGAAGGACGGAGAGGGTTCCTTGGGGATGGGTGTCCCAACGCTCTAGTGCAGTCCTGGAGACTTCCCCCAGCAGTACTGGGGTCTTCCCCCTTCCCCCCCGTCCCAGCAGGGCACCCAGGGGAATGCCAGTAGTGGGGCAGGGGCTGGCCCTGCTGTGTAACAGGGGTGGGAGTCCACACCGACACCCAGCTCCAAATCTGCAAGCGGCGCTGAACTCCTACCAACAGAGGGGGGCAAAGTCCAGCCCAGGGAGACACTGGGCTGGAAACAGGAGCACAGCTGATGCCGAGACACTGGCTTTTCCCAGACAGAGCCTGGCAAAAGTATTTAAGTTTCCCTTTTCTCCTGCATGCTCAGCAGAGGTTTCCTTTACCTTTAATCATTTACCATTGCCTCCCCTTGCTTCTGGCTGATGGCAGCCTCACCACAAAGGAAGAAATCAAAGGTGATTTCTAAAGAGGTTCAAGACATTTGGTTGACCCCTACGAAACAGGCTGAGAAAGTCGCCACTTCCCTCGGATTTGGGCTCACCAGCTTCCAGCTGATGGGGCTGAGGGGCACAAGCTGCTTACACCATCCTGCCCCAAAGGGAAAACGACCTCAGCCCTCCCCACCGAGAGTCTCATGCCGAGGGGGGGAACCACGCTCACCCGCTCCCGCAGCTTCTCCTTGAGCAGCAGGCTGATGATGGAGTAGGGCACGCGAAACCACATGGGCGCTCCCACGATGAAAACCTTCTTGAGTCGAGCTGGGAAGGCACCCTGCAGGCAGGAGGGGCTCAGATCCACACCGCCAGGGAGGAACTGGCCCCTCTCCATGCTCTGCCAGGGCAGGACACGTCCCGGCAGAAGTGACGACCAGCAAAGGGATCCAGAGGCAGCAATGCCACATCCAAAACGTGCCTCACCCACAGCCCTGCTTAAATGCTCTGATATGGAAACAAATGACTTCCTTGGAATTAGGTAGGCAGAGGGTTTGGCTCCGTGGGGGAGAGGTGAAGTCTGGGCACTGGGATTTGTGCGGAGAACACGCCCCGGCCAGTATTTACTGTTAGTTCTTTTTTCCGGAGAAGGGAGGAGGCACAAAATGCCAGCATGATTGAAAAATAATTTGCATCTGTTTTCCCAAAAGCGCTGCCAGCAGCTGTGAGAGGAATCCGGCATGGGGACAGCTGATCCCCTCCCACCCATGGGACACTGCAGCTCCCCACGCCTGCCTGAGGTCCTAGGGAGCTGGAGCTGGTGCTTCCCGGCTGAGACATGGCCAGCACGGTCTGGCACAAAAATTTATGCCAAAACCACAGGACTTCACATACTCAGCAAGCCAGTGGCTCTGTGTGACATCCCCAGACGCCAGGTCACCCCCGGCGTTACCTTCAGCAGGTTGAGGATCTTCTTGCTGAGGTCCAGCTCAAAGTTGGTGTACTGCGAGCCTGCCATGTCGTAGATGAACACCAGCCCATTCCTCTGGGTTTCAAAGCTGAGTGGGGAAAGAGCAACGTCAACCCCACAACAACCAACTGCTCAGCTCCTGCCTGAGTTGGTCTGCCCCACACTAAACTCATCCTCACCTCACTGACCCCAAAAAAATCCCCTTCTGTGCTTCCAGAAGGACTCACGGACCCAAAGCTCACTTCTGCATTTCCCAGCAGCTCCACCACCTCTTCCTACAACCCTTATTTACGCCTGATTCCTGTCTGAAGCTTGTCTCGGCTGCACTGCCTGTGATGGGTAAGTTCAGAAATGAAAATAACCCAGTGGGATGAACAGGACATCCCAGGTTTGCATTTCTGGTAAGTGCTCACATTACGTCTGGGGCTGCCTCCTCCCCAGCCAAAGCCTGCAGGAATCAGGGGCTTTGCCAAACTGCAACCTGGACACGGGCAGGGAAAGGCTGCAAAGAGCCTGGTTCAGGGGATTTTGTTCCCCTGCCAAACACCTCTATGGGGATGACTGGCCTGAGTTCCAACTGGAGGAAGACCCCTTCTCTCCCCCAACTAGAGATGGGACAACCAGAGCCAGCCAGACAGGCTCAGCCACAATTTCACCTTCAGGAATGCACATTCACGGGAAAGACAGCACATCTTTTCCCTGCCAGGCCTTTGGGAGGATTTTCATCAAAAGCTCAGCAGGCAGCAGCATCCGGGGAGGGAAGGGGCTCCCCAGTACCCCATCTCACCTCTCCACCGCTCGGTCTAGCAGGTAGAAGAGCGCCTGGAGCACCACGTGCTGCACACTCTTGCTGGGGTGGTGCAGCTTGGCCGTGAAGAGGGCGATGGAGGCTCCTGAGGGGTCCCGCACGCTCTGGCAAGGAAACAGGGTCAGGCTCCCACTGCAGCCCTGGACGCTGGGTTGGGGCAACACGGGGAGGGGGGATACCCCCACCTACCAGGATGGTGAACTTGCCACTGAGCAGCTCCGAGCGCAGCGGCTCCTCATGCGGCTTCAGCTTCACAATGCCTTCCTTCAGCCGCGTCTCCTGCAAGCAGCGAGCTGGCGTGATGGCTGGCACGGGCACCCCAGCCCTCCACCCACCGTCTGGCCCGTGGGGCACCCAGCCCTCTGAGGGAACCCCCAGCATCTGCTCCATGGCCCTATTTTGCAGCAGAGGATGGCAACAGGCTGCAGCACCATAACCCCTAGCACGGGGAGGAGCAGCTTTGCAAAACCAGGATGGGAAAGGTATATATTCATATATATCCTTTATATAGAGGGAGGTGCTCTGTGGGTATCACGCACCAGCCCGGAGGGCCCCCTGCAAGCATGCACACTGCTCTCAGCCAAGGGGATTGGGGTCGGTGAGGTCTCCATGGTGACTTGCCTTGGCTGAAAAGGATTTTACAGCCAGATAAAACACTTAAGGGAGCAGGGGGAAAAAAAAAAAAAAAAGGAGAGGGAGGGTCGTCCCTAGGATCAGAGACCTCTTGCAGAGCAGGAAGCTCTGGGCAGGGGTTGGACCCGGCCCTGCTTGCTTACCCGGTAGGAGTGAAAAAGCTCGATGGCCCGCAGGACGTCGAACTTGCGGGCCATGAGGAACTTGACAGCCACGTTCCAGGAGAGCGGGGACACATTGTACTGGCCCGTCCATTTGTTGATCTCCTCCAGGAACTGCTTGGTCGCCTGCCGGAAAGATGGGGAGCATGCAGTGAGACGGGAGGAGGAGGAGCACCCAAGGAGCATCCTTGGTCGCTGTGGGAGCTACACAGTCCTTGGAGCGGCGAACCCAGCCGTGTGAACACTGGTAACGAGCAAGACCAGCATCGAGGGCTGTGCTTCAACATGCTACAGGACATGGACCAGCTCGCCCAGTACAGCCAGTTTCACGGCCACAGAAGACCAGGCGAGAAGGGCTCAGTCCAGGAGGGTTCCAGGATGCTCCCACTGCTCCCCATGGTCCCGTAACACACTGGGGTCATCCCACATGAGCACGCTCCCCTCCTAAAGCACCAGCACCACACGCACCCAACACCACTGAAAACTGAGAAAGATACTTTTCCAGCCCTAACACTGATGGAGCAGAATCACAAAACCCAGCCTGCAACCTCCTGCCAGGTTTAAAGCCCTTAAGGCAACAAAATAACTCCAAAACATGTTAATTTTTAGGAGCTGTGTTTGCAAGGCAGGCTCAGGGTTCCTGAGTACCCCTGCTGATGGAAGCAGCTTTGCTTTCTGCAGCGTATTGACCCCGTCCCGTACAGGCTCCCCGAGGGAGCACAGTCTACCCCTGTGTACCATTTAAACAATGTGGGCAGGACAGAGGGGGCCCCCAAAATATGCTGCTCTTGCCCAGGCACACCCCAAAATGGGGGTTTTCCATCCTCACAGGGGAGGAGGATGGCGATGACAGTGTGAGGAAGAGGAACAGCAAGCACTGAAGGCTGGCTTCCAAGCAGGGAACGCGGGAAGGCAGTGGTGTTGGATGTCACGGCAGAGTTACTGGGAGCTATTCAGCCAGAAAAGCTCGTCGGCGTTAATGACTTCCGACGGGAGGAAGCGAAGGGCCGGGGTTTATCGGCAGCATGAGGCTCGGCGGGGGCAGCGGATTTCGATAGCCCGGCTCCAAGCCCTCGCAAAAATCCCCTCGAAGCATCCCAAGCCCTCCTGGCGCGGCTGCGTGCCACGGTCAACCGGCTGTGGCTTGGCAGCTGCATCAGTCCCCCCGGTCTCTGCAAGTGCTGGGCGTTAGGGACTGGAAGGGAGCAGGCAAAGGTTGGGGGAGGCAAAGGAGACAGGGTGTTACACATTGCCACTTCCCAGCCAGCAGTAGCTTTTCCTAGGAGCTTTACTGATAGGACGTCTTTATCCCCACAGCTTCATCTCCAACAGCCTCCACTTTGCCAAAACAAAAGCAACTCTTCCCTGGCCCAAATTTCTAACAATTTCTCCTCTACTGAAGAGGACCAGGAAAATAAACGGGCAATACAGAAACCACCTTCATCCTTAAGACGAGGCAGACATCCACATGTATGTATACAGAACACAAGCTAAGATGGGGAACCTCACCGGCCACACACCCCCCCTTCGCCAGGGAGTCCCCTGGCGCTCCTGGCTGCCCAAACGCTGGAGATGCTAACCCAAAATACCAGCAGAGATGCCGAGATGATGGGAAGGATGCCCTGAGGGGCACGGTGGCAGTAGGGAGAGGATGCAACCTCCTCCCTCAACATCTAACCCATCACGCTTCACGTGATCCCATTTCCCGCACCTATCACAAGGGATGCCGGGTTTTTTTGCAATGGGAAGACCCATGAGAGCAAGCACTGTCTTTGCAGGGTGGCTTAGCCATGAATTCCAGCTTTCCACTGCTTTCTCCGGGAGCAAAACAAAATCCCAGACTTATCAGTGAAGGCAAGACAGGAGTTACCAAGCTGAGCATCAATACTGGCCGTAGCTCTGCCCCCATGACACGGGTTCTCATCATTCCTGGTCCCAATCCCATACAGATTTATCCAGGTGCCAATCCAAGCGTGGCAGGGCTCACTCCAGGCGCTGTAAACGAAACCTGTGACCTAGAGCCGCAGCAAGGAGACCCGTTACCGCAAGCGATGGCAGCACTGGGAGCAAAACGCTCCGCAGCCGGACGCTGGGAACAATGCTGGTCTTTGGAGCGCTGGCGTCATTGAGGTCCCCGCTTCGCAGTGCCAGGGCAGGGTGGTGACAAAGCCACCGCCGCAGGGACACTCTTCACACCCTCCTCCCCCAGGCTGTGCAGGCAGCAACCCCACCCTCCTTCTTCAGACTCGGGGGGAAATAAGTCCTGTGAAAATGGCAGCTGGGCTGAAAACCCCTGAGGAAAATCGGATTGGTTCTTCTGATCCCTCTGGGATAGTCTGGGGAGGGAATTATGAGATCCTAAAGAGCAGAAGACGTCCCAAGGCCGGCAGGGAGAGAAGAGGGGTGAAGCCCCCCTGGGTCCCCCATCCTGTGGTGAGCAGGGACCGGCCAGAGGAGCAGCTCTTCCAGCTTGGTGTGGGTAACAGGGGAAGCCAGAGCAAGCGGAGGAAATCCTGATGGTCCAAAGGAGGATGAAGTGGTGGCGGGAAGGGCACCTGGAAGGGGTTGTCCCATCCCCAAGCAACGCTTACCCCTAAAGAGAGCTGAACTTCCACTATTTTAGCTTGAAGGGCTTTCACCAAGGGCGTCCGTCCCCCACCCCAGTCTGATAATGGAAACCTGGAGTCGTTACTGCAAGTATCTCTTCATCTGCTCCATCCAGTGCTCACTCACTCACGGATCCCATCCCCGGGATGCTGGCCGGCCCAGCCAGGGTCCTCGCTGCAAACCGACCCTCCCTGCCACCGCAGGGTCTTCTCCACCCCGCTCTGCTGGAAGCTGTGCCTCCTCCGCGACGCAGAGGGAACAGAAATCACGGGAGTCCGCAGGGACAGGGCACGAACACCCCCCCCGCGGGAGATTTCACTGCTCCAGAG